>NW_017307028.1:4096-17048 GCF_000935625.1 Nanorana parkeri | reverse complement strand
TAATAAACTTTATTTCATTTTTATAAATATATATATATTTTTTTTTTTCATTATGATATTTGAATATCAATATTCAGTCCTAACACAACCTATAGTCGACTCCATGTAGTGATGTCAATCTTTTCTAGTTTCTCAAATGCAGAGGTCTTACTATCTTGCTCTTGCAGTATTTTTTCTTCCTCTCATATGCTTTTCTTCTCTTTTTCCCTCTACATGGACGTTCCACCACGAAAAAAATGCTATTGTGCACTGCCCGTGCCCCCACCCAACATATTTCCCCACTCAAAATAGTGGCTTCATCAGGGGACAGTGTTATAAGGTGCCCAGTGCCTGTGCCCTCAAACTAAACCACTTTAGTTTGAATGCACTGGCTCTGAGCACCTTCTATTGGTAATGGTGTATTGGTGCTGTCAGTACAGCATGATGTGAGTTTAATTTTACCATCTTGTGTTTCATAACAAAGGATGCCTACACTATTATTATATTGCACTGCTTTTTGTATTTTAAGCAAACTGTTTCTGGGCTAATGTCTATGTGAGAGGATACAGTGAGGATCCATTAGAATCTGTTGCATAAGTGCTGATCTTTTTATACTTTAAGGTCACATCTTTTCTGAGGAGTTACCTCAAGGAAGGGAGAAGCACACTGATGTCTGGATTTTACCATCACTACCGGTATCACTGTGATTGATATTGGCACATATTATCTGATTTAAATCTATTGGTCACGCAAGTTTTCATTTAATCGATTGGACTATTCACCGCTGAAGAATTATAAGTAGACAAACTTATAATTGTTTTGCATGTTTATGCAATGATTGTGTCTTGTTTTTCATTTATCAATTTTGATACTATTCTTATTTATTTATTTATGTTGTAACATTGGTGTATGTTTACACCATTAAAGCATTATGCTTTAATGATGCAGCTGTAGATCCATCATCAATTATGATGTACAATTCCCTGACAACCTATGACACATGTACGAACACCTGAGCCATGATGACCCTCTCCCATGACAGCACTCCCGTCACAAATAACAGCTTCCCGGCCAGCAGCTGTATGTCAAACCGGCTGGGATGCTGGCTGACATCACGGACCAACTGTGGGTGTCACCATATATGGTTATTGACATCACCTAGGATGCCCTTAACCTTTTTTACAATGTTAAACAGACTGACAGGGAGCAGGATTGTTGTGTTCTAGGACACTAGAAGCCACCTCCCCATTACAGTCAATGTTGCTATGTGGCCTGGCCACCTGCATCCTAACAACCAAGACTATGTGACCTGTAGAGCCTCATGTATTCTTAACACCCTGGGCTGCTGGAGGAAAACTGTTTCATCTTCTTTAATTCGCTCCAGACAGCATCTTAGTTTTATGGGAGTGTTGGTAATTACCAGTAATATCAGACAAGTGATGAGCATGCTCACATCTCTCATAGGAAGATACCACAAATAAATAATGAAAAATGTGCTTGGACATGAAAGAAAAGGTAATCTACATTTCTTCCCAAGACTGCTGATTTTCTTCTAACACTGCCTTCTTTTTTTTAGAACTCAAAATGGCAGTTTTCATGTGACGGGAAAAACAAAATAGAAAAGCTGGAGCAGGAATCAAAAAAGAAAAAGGAAGGTGAACTGAAAGCAATTTCAAAAATTTTAGATGAGGTATATTCACACTTTGCCTCTTTCCTTTTGTATTTGCCTTTGTGTATATAAAGTATGGGGTTTACATATTAAAAAATCACATAGCCATTCTCCCAGCAAAACTGCATGTACATTTATGCTGTGCGAATTAACCAACATTTGCTCATTAGTTGTAGGGATTTTTCACACAGTGTAAAAAGCTGTGGATGTTGTGCAAGTGGGTCAAAATTAAATGTTCTTAAGGCATTTTCTCCTTGGGTGGGTACAAGAGCAAGCCTGCTATTGGTTATTGCAATTTGAAATGACCAATGGCAGCCTAGCTATCCATTCCCCTGCTAGCTGGCCGCTGTCAAAATAAAAAAAAAACAGAGAAGGTACCTCCCTGAAATGAGAACGTACCTACCTGAAATGAGAAGGGCACCTCCCTGAAATAAGGTTTTGCAGGTTGGGATGTCTGATATATATATATATATATATACACATACACAGATAGTGCCTGTTTCAGCAGAGAAAGGTGTCTGGACATGTGTGAAACTGAGTGAAGACAGGTGGATGTTGCCCACAAAGAAGTACATTCTCTAGTCAGCCATTGCCCCTACATGCTGCGAGACCAGCTTGAAGCCTGACATATGGGAACTGGTTATCCAGGCTTGTCTGGCCCTGACCTACAAAGACAGGTGGCTGAGCCAGAATGGCATCTGAGATTATTGGAAGTTGTGAAGGGACAAAGGTAGTCTCTGTCTAAACAGACTGATCTGTCTGAAGTAAACAAGTAGCAGTCTGTGATCAGACAACAGGTCTGGTCTGGTGACTGTTGTAAATAGTCCAGCAGAAAGGCTGAGCCAGCTTTGTCTTATGAAGAAATAGATGAAGCTGTGTGACAAAATAACCAGGAATATGAAAGACACTTATGTTTGTTGTTAGGTTAAAGTCTCTGCTGTGTATGTATGTATATATAACAGCTAAAATCTTGAAGACATCACTGGCACAGTGGCAAACATCCCTTTTCATGAGTCTACCATACGTAAGTCTTTGAACAGGCAGGGTGTCCATGGCAGAACACCACGGAGGAAGCCGCTGATCTCAAAAAGAAACATTGCTGTGCTCCTGAAGTTTGTCAAAGAGCACCTTGAAAAAACCCGCAATGCTGCTGGGAAAATGTGTTGTGAAATGATGAAACAAAAGTTGAATTGTTTGGGAAGGATGCTCAGCACTATGTATGGTGCAATAGGGGCAAAGCTTAACAACATCAAAACATGATCATGTGGAATATCATGATGTGGCCTTGCTTCACTGCCTCACGGCCTGGCCATCATCAAGGGGAAAATTAATTCCCAAGTTTACCAAAATATCCTACAGCTTAGTAGAAGTTGGGTGATGCAGGAGGACAATGGCCCTAAGCATCAAAGTAAATCCACCACAGACTGGCTTCTTCAGAAAAAAAAAAGCCCAGTCAGAACCCACACCTTAACCTCAAAGAGATGCTGTAGAATGACCTCAAGAGAGCATTTACACCAGACATCCTACAAACATGTCTGAGCTGAAGCAGTTTTGTAAAGAGGAATGGACAAAAATTCTTCCTGAACGTTGTGCAGGTCTGATCCAGAGTTACCGAAAGCTCTTGCTTAAAGTCATTGAATCAAAGGAGGTTCGACCAGCTATTAACTCCAAGGGTTCACTTACTTCTTCCTCCAGCATTGTGAATGTTTTTTGGGGATGTTCAATAAAAACACGAGAAATCACAATTGTTTGTGTGTTATCAGCTTAAGCTTCTCTCTTTCATTTTCAAATCTTAACTGAACAAACTGAAGAGAGAAGCTGATTGGTTGCCATGGGCAACTGCTCCAGATTCTGTCTGCTCCAGTTTTGATAAATTCCCCTCATTATGTTTGTCTATTGTTGTGACTTAGATGAAGATCGGATCACGTTTTATGGAAAATTACTGCAGAAAACCAGTAAATTCCAAGGAGTTTACATACTTTTCTTGCCACTGTGTTTGCTTTGCAAACTTTTACAGCTATTTGTCTGCTTCTTGTTTTAAAGCCAAGGAAACTATTCCAGTAATAATATTTTACGTACTTTTACTATACAACAAATGCTATGTACGCAAAACTACTTAGTTATAGCTAAAAACTATATAAAATACAGACTGCTACAGTATGCATACATACACCCACATGCAAACGCTAATCTATACTTCTCTAGCACAAGTGTAGCACTCACCCCCGAAGGAGCCACTGAATATGAACTAGGGTTCTCCTACGCGTTTTGCTAGCCACCGGCCCCTTTCTTAGCTCCAGCAACACCGACACTCCGGAATAGAACAGGCTCGAGTCCTAGGGTCTTTTTAGCATTTATTGCACAGTATCAACTAGGAGAGAGGGTTTGGGATTGCAGGATACCCGAGCAACAATTTGGAGAACTCTGTCTTCTCCCTTAGCAACAGCTTGTATCAGTGGCACAATTGTCATGTAAGAGCGACCAGCAATATGAAGTAGCACAAAGAACAGCCAGGAAAAGTCCAGGACTTTGAAAGAGAACTGTCACTGGACTTGTAGCGCACCAACTGGCTTCTCTACAGTAAAGTACCTGAGAATAGGGTGAGGGATCTCTTACAGTGTTCCAGACGGTAGCTCTCACCAGGTCCTCTACGACACTCCTCGATAAGCAGATTCCACCTCCAGCCCAGCTTCCATCAGGTTCCTTTGCAGTAGCATCTAAGGTCTCTGGGCCCCCAGCATCTGCCACATACTGAGGCTCAGACCAGGCATCCAGTAACTGCTCCAGATTCTGTCTGCTCCAGTTTTGATAAATTCCCCTCATTATGTTTGTCTATTGTTGTGACTTAGATGAAGATCGGATCACGTTTTATGGAAAATTACTGCAGAAAACCAGTAAATTCCAAGGAGTTTACATACTTTTCTTGCCACTGTGTTTGCTTTGCAAACTTTTACAGCTATTTGTCTGCTTCTTGTTTTAAAGCCAAGGAAACTATTCCAGTAATAATATTTTACGTACTTTTACTATACAACAAATGCTATGTACGCAAAACTACTTAGTTATAGCTAAAAACTATATAAAATACAGACTGCTACAGTATGCATACATACACCCACATGCAAACGCTAATCTATACTTCTCTAGCACAAGTGTAGCACTCACCCCCGAAGGAGCCACTGAATATGAACTAGGGTTCTCCTACGCGTTTTGCTAGCCACCGGCCCCTTTCTTAGCTCCAGCAACACCGACACTCCGGAATAGAACAGGCTCGAGTCCTAGGGTCTTTTTAGCATTTATTGCACAGTATCAACTAGGAGAGAGGGTTTGGGATTGCAGGATACCCGAGCAACAATTTGGAGAACTCTGTCTTCTCCCTTAGCAACAGCTTGTATCAGTGGCACAATTGTCATGTAAGAGCGACCAGCAATATGAAGTAGCACAAAGAACAGCCAGGAAAAGTCCAGGACTTTGAAAGAGAACTGTCACTGGACTTGTAGCGCACCAACTGGCTTCTCTACAGTAAAGTACCTGAGAATAGGGTGAGGGATCTCTTACAGTGTTCCAGACGGTAGCTCTCACCAGGTCCTCTACGACACTCCTCGATAAGCAGATTCCACCTCCAGCCCAGCTTCCATCAGGTTCCTTTGCAGTAGCATCTAAGGTCTCTGGGCCCCCAGCATCTGCCACATACTGAGGCTCAGACCAGGCATCCAGTAGTATCTTAGGCCTCTAGGCCCCCAGCATCTGCCACATGCGGAGGCCTAGGCCAGGCATCTGTATTACACAGACCTCCTCCCAGGGAGGGCCCCAGGGGAGAGAGAGAGTTCTGGAAGGTGTCCCCAAACCTTTTATCACCTGCCTTCAGCCATACCTCTGAGTCAACCTGCTCAGGGATTGGTCAGAGTCAGATGCACAGTCACAGTCTGAGGATGGATCCTCCCTCAATCCACCAAACTCAGGGAATCCAGCAGAACTCAGAGCAAATCAGCATCTAGACTAATTTTTTATTTTATTTTATTCTTTATTTTATATTTTTTGAAAACAAACAACACAAAACATGAGAAGAAACTTTTACAGATAATTATCTTTACACAAATAAATTAAGACGTAAACGGACCTCTCAGGCCCAACCCTATGAGAATGATTAAACTGCGTAAATCAAGACAAGGACACAAACAAATAAACCAAAAAAAACGAAATAATAATTACACGTATGCATATGTATGCATTTACATACATACATACATACATACAATATAAGTCCTTCTTTGCCCCATAGTCACTATCCCGAGTCTCGTCTTATTGCGATATATTTAGGTGAATTTATAAACTCCCTCCAAGGAAGCCAAGTTTTCCGGAAACTATCGGAGGTGTTTTTAATAGAGCTCGTAAGGTCTTTCATAATGTAAATTTCTTGAATGCGATCTAACCATTGAAATATATTAGGTAGTTCCAGTCTCTTCCACAAGGCTGGGATACAGGCGCGTGCTGCATTAACCAAATGCCTTACAACTGAGCGTGTATAAGCTTTCATTGAAATAGAACTGTGTTGGAGTAGAAAGAAGTCTGGGTCTCTTGGAATTGGAATCTCAGAGAATCTTTGGGTCATCGCCTGAACCTCGTCCCAAAACTTCTGTAATAACGAACAAGACCAAAATACATGCTGCATATCTACTTTTGGGTTCCCGCATCGCCAACAACAGTCAGAAGACTGTGGAAACATAGCATGTAGCTTCTGCGGGGTCCTGTACCACCTCGAAACAATTTTATAACCCAGTTCTTGGTATTTATTACATATAGAGGATTGGAAAGATAGGGATAGTAATTTTTTACGTGCTTCCGGGGATAACTTTATATGTAAATCTTCCTCCCACTTTATCAAAAACCACGGGGAGGATGTCATTTTTTTCCCAACCAAGAGCCTATAACACAATGAGAGGGCATGCCGCATTGAACCTGTCTGGACACATTCGTGTTCAAATGCAGTCAGTGGTCTATCAAATCGTCTAGCTTATGGTAAAGAATTTAAAAAATGGGACAATTGTATTGTTTGCCAATAAGTTAAACTGGCATAGCTGGAATGTGTTTGTAAAATAGTCTCTGAAGGCCATTCCAAAGCCTCCAGAAAATTAAGAGCTCTAAACTTTCCAGCTTTCCTTAGTAACTTAACCTCCCTGGTGGTATTCCCGAGTGTAGCTCGGGGTTACTTTTCCATACCATAAGCGGTAACCCCGAGCTACACTTGGGAAAGCGGCAGGATATTTAAAAAAATAAATTTAAAAAAACGACAAAGACGAAAAAACATTCGAAGAAAAATAGACCGAAAAATGACATGAAAAAAATTAAAAATCATACCGCCAGGGAGGTTAAATACCCCATCCCAGAGTCCCGGTAAGAAAGCAAGGTTCCCTCAAATAGGAATTAGAGGTGATGGATCTGATGACAATGTTCCTTGTAAAAAAACAATTTTAGTTACTGTCAAAGTAGGCATAATAGTTGGATGATTTTTAATCTCCTTCGGAATTAAGGCAGAAACATAGCACCATGGAAGACCAGATAATGGAGCTACAGAGTATGATTGTTCCATTTCAATCCAGAGCTTAGCGGTATTATGACGGCCCCAATACAAAATACGGGTCAAATGGACTGCATTACAGTCCAGATATACACTAAATTTAGTAGCGACATAGCAGAGGGCGCTACACAAGCAATGATTTCTATAGGAGGATACACTAAAAAGTCCCTAAGCTTCAGTTGTCAGTGGTCTACAAATTCCTTATTGAACAGGACTTCCTGTCGATTAATTGTTCTCAGGAAAATTGCTTGTTGTTGCAGTCTCTTTCTCTCATCTTTATCCTAGTTGCTCCTATTCACTCACATGAGAAATCCATGATTAGTCCAAAGAACACAATCATATCTTTCTAGCACCAGTGATTGGATAGCAACTGAAGTCTCTTTGAAACTGCCATAAATATATATATATATATATAGCGCCACAGTCTCAGTGATCACACAGAGCAGATGAACGTCCGTTCTTCGTCTGCTCTAGGGGCTTTATAGTGATCTCCTATGCCATGGTCACGAGGAACGGGGGACCCCGAAAACCATGGCGGGGGGGCCTGGACTCGATCGCCGCCGCTGCTCGGTTTTAATACCGTGTTTCCCCGAAAGTAAGACCTACCCCGAAAATAAGACCTAGCACTATCTTCAGGGATTTCTGTAATATAAGACCTTCCCCGAAAATAAGACCTAGTTCAGTGGTAGGTCTTATATTACAGAGATCCGCTAGGTCTTACTTTCGGGGTAGCGGCACATAAACTGTGTAAAAACCGGCCGCAGCTCCCGCCCCGCCCACACGCCCGCCCACACGCCAGCCTGCCGCAGCTCCAGTTATACACTGCCAATTTATCACACTTACTATTTTAGAACCTTTATTGTTTTATGGGTCTTTGATGTAGTTTGAAAGCATTAATATCAGGCAAATATGTATTGATAGATCCTGTAGGAATTTGTAGGTACATCCCTAATTAAAATATAAAACAGCCAATTAAATTGGTAATCTAAAAAATGGTAATTACTTTTTTTTGCAGCCATCAATTGACCATGGGGAGAACATCTTCACCACATACTTACTTCCAGTTCTTCACTCTTCAATACTCTCACAAAAGGTACTATCTTATGTTTTTTTAACTGTTAATATGTTTACATTTATGGAAAATTAAAAATTTATAAAATAATAACTCTTTAACCTAGAACATTAACAAAGTTGAAAAAAGCAATATACGAAAGAGAAATATTTAAAGCTCCATAATCTGCACATAAGAGATCTTGCCCACTGAGGGGAGTTTATTAAAACTGCTGCAGACCAAATCTTAAGCAGCTGTGCATGGCAACCAATCAGCTTCTCTCTTTCATTTTCAAAGCTTTAGGGCTTGTTCACACGATTTTCCGGTCCAGATATGATGCAGATCTGCAGATGCAGTGCTATGCGTGCAGTGCGTTTTTAATGCGTTTTTTACCACGTTACAGTTTTTTTTGTCGGAGTAGGGCTGTCAGTATGTTAGCTGCAGTGCGTTTTCGGCACATTTGTGCGTTTCCGGACTGTATACGGAACCGGACAAAATGTAACATGCAGTATTTTCTCTGTCCGGAACGGACGGCGCACGTGAGAATTGTAGCCCGTAAAAAACATAGGGATACATTGGGATGCATTTTGGGTGCTGGAGCGCACGGTTCTGGTCCATACACAATCCGGACGTCGTGTGAACAAGCCCTAAATGAGCAAGCTGAAAAGATAGCTGATTGGTTACTATGTGCAACTGCTCCAGATTCTGTTTGCTCCAGTTTTGACGAATCCCCCCACTGTATTTTACAATAGTTGCAATTAGGGAACAATCTAGATGCTATATACTTTGCACATATAAAATATTGTCTATGCAATACTGAACTACAGTAGTTACTATGTGTGTTTGAACTGTAGGAGAGGTTTGGGTTCATTTTGCTGCCTTGGTCACAATTAGGGATGACCTCAGGTTTGGACTGAACATGATCCGAACCTAAGCTCCTCCAGACACAGAAGGAGTTCCTACAAGCATGGATGGAAGTTCCCTTCACTGCCGCCAAATCAGCTGTGGCCAGGGAAAGGGGTGGGGCAGGTTGCAGTGAGGTCATTAACCTTATATGGCTACCTGCCCCTTTTGTTTGTGTGCAGCTTCTTGCCTGGCCAGGTAGGGGATCTAAACACCTGGTCTTCAAGCAGTTAAAAGTGGGCTTTTGTTACTGAGTGAAAAAACACTGTGCACCTAAACCAACTTACATTATATCTGTCTCATTCAACACACCCCCTGTCCCCATTGATAAAACAAAAGTTAGCAATACACCAGTAATACCTAATATTCCTGATTAAAACGATCCTGCTGCTGGCCAGTTCTGCATTGCTGTATCCCCTGCAATAGCTTAATTCCTTTTTGCTTTTTGTCTCTAACAAATCTAGGCCTAAATTTGATATTTACATTTTTCTTGCTGCTGGCCAATTACTCTGCCATGTCATCTGTGGTACTATGAGGTGAGTGAAAAGCACTCACCTCATAGTTCTCCTTTAATTCTTGTGGTAAAACACCTGCCTGTACTATTTGTCTCTAGTACATTTAGGCCACTGTTCACTCAATTCTACTTTGGTGCAACAGGACCAACAGGCTAAGATAGGAACTTAAACAAGTTCTTAGAAGAACTTAGAATCTAGGGCCAGGCAGAAAACCCGTGCCAGGCATGTGACAAAAACGGAGGCTCACTAGTTTCATACCAATTTGCTGGTGGAAGTTCAGGCTGGACAGCAGGTGAGAGGTCAGCAGAGTCAGCCTGCAGGATCGTGAAAGCTGAATTGGGGTATAACAGGTGCTAGTGTGACCAGATATGTGGAAACTACAAAAAGAGACAAACCTAAGCAAAATAATATAAATTATTATACAGTAGATGCACTTAAAGACTTAACCCTTAAACTGCAGCCTGAAATTAAACATTTGGCATGTAAAATTACCCTAATAAATAATATCTAATGATAACTACTGATCAAATTAGTTCAGGCAAGTCACCCTCTCAATACACCAGTTTGTTACCATTTAAAGTACATCCAAAACATTCATAATAACAAAATATACTTGAGAGCCATCATAAAAAAATTATTTTATAAAATCAACCTCGTGGTTAGGAACCCTATAATTCATGCATGATGTCTAGTGTCCAAAACAATTATAGTAAAAGCACCTAGACTTGGTTTAAATGACAATAAGAGAATAAGAGAGCAAAAGATATTTAGATTTGCAAGGACAAACACCCATCATATTAGTGGCAAAATTTGCCAAACATGATTTTTGTCAAGAAATTAGTTGGTTCTTGGTTCAGCAAACTCTTAGTGAATAAAAATAGTAAATATCACACATATTTACAGATTCTCCGCTCCGCCATCCTGAAAGTGACAGGAGTGGCTCGGCCACGCAAAGAGCCACTCGGCCAACCTGGATTTGACAGCCGGCGGCTTTGCAATCTTCTCCCCGCTCATCCATCCTGATGACAGTGCTCTGTCCTCCACCCCATGCTGGTGCTCCATTTCTCCTCAGATCCCCGCTACCTCTGCCCACACAGGCGGGGGAGAGCAGCAGGGATCCGAGGAGAAGCTACAGACTGTGCCACCCCTCTACTCCCTGCCCCCCTGGGGCCGTGGCCTTGAGGGTAATCCAGACCTACCTGCAGCTTGTGTCATAGCGAGCTGTGTTGGCTGCCTAGCGCCCCTGTTGTCATGGCGCCCTATGCGGCCACACAGCTTGCACACCCCAAAGACTGGCCTTGACTACTTCACTGCTTTATAGGAAAACATATTTATATCTGTAGTTCAACTTGAAGTTAATATCTGTGAGTAATTGCATAAGACTGCTCTTTGCAACATGTTGTTAAATAAAGACATACAGTATAAAATGTGGCAATGAAGATTTTTATCCGATCTTGATTAAAAAAAAATTGTCTACTTTACAATAAACACCGTAAAATATTTTTCTATAGGATCCTAAACGAGAGTATGAAGTCATTGCTAAATATTCAGACTTTTTAAAATACACCGGAATTATAGACTTGTTTATCCAGCTTGACAAATGGGTTTTGTCAAAACAAAAATCCAGCTTTGATCAGGTGAGTAAGTATTTTGAGTGTTATACCTACATGTGGCAATGACTGAACTGATTTTCCAATGACAGAAGGAGAAGCACAACACAGAAGGAAGGACAGTGTCAGCACCAATTCAGAGATGATTTGAGGATCTAAATTCGAGTGATACACAAATAAGACACATTTTTGTTAATAGGATACTTGAATGCATTTTTAAGATTTAACTCCTGAATTTAGTGTCTCTTTAACCCCTTCGAGTTATTTGCTGCATTAGAGGGCTGGTAACCGCTGGTAACCGCTGACAATCAGCGGTTACCATTCATTAATGGATGAACAATATAGTGGCATTCATTAATGAAAGGGTTAACCTTTTTCAGACACCCGATACCTTAATATTGGGTGTCTGAGAGTCAAAGCAGAGCCGCAAACATGCCAGCAAAAGCTGGCATTCTGACAGCTCGTATAGATCTAGAGATATCTCTCTCAGATCGTATACTGGCTTTTTTTTTTTCACTTTCAGGAATAGATACATAATGTATCTATTCCTGAAAGAAGAATGTTTCAGTTTTCTGATCGTTGTTGAAACGTTCAAGAAAACCTTTAATTAGTGATAGCTGAATCCTGAACTGCTGCAGGATCAGTGTCACTAACTTATTATTGGCTGTTCTGAAGTTTGAAACAGCCTAATAATAACCAAAAATGTATTAATTTATCAAGCAGTAATAGTGAGATTAATTCACAATAACTGCTTGATATAATTAAATAAATAAAATTTTAAAAGTTTTAAAAAAATAGTGAAAAGTGTGAAAAGTGTAAAAAAAAAATTAAAATAGTAAAAAGTGTAAAGAAAAAAAGTTTTAAAAAATAAAGGACAAATAAATGAATGTATTTATTGCATTTTTTTTTAGCTGTGCTGGTTTTGTAAAAAATACTACAAATCAAAACTGGGAAAAAAGGTTTTTTTAAAAAACGTTTTTTCCTCTTTTTTTATATTTTATTTGTCCTAAGTTAGGCGTTAGACACACATATGTGATATAAATATATAGCCCTATCTGTCCTCTAAAAAACAATATATAATATGTGTGGGTGCACTTTGTAAGAAAGTATATTACTGACATGGAAGAATCACACAGCAAAAATGTCAAAAGTGTTTCAGTCATTTACGAACAGAAACTAAAAACAAGCTCAGTCATGAAGGGGTTAATATTAAAAAAAAAGACATAGAAGAAGGGGACATCTAACTATGGTAAATAATGGACCTACCCACTAAAGCAACACTGTTCTAGCTACAAACTAGGGTTGCCACCTTTTCTTCAAGCCAAACCCGAACACTGTAGCACCTCGCGGCAATTTTTTTGTAAAGTGTACACGACGCATATATTTGGAGTTAATCACAACTTGCCAGTGTGCCACAGGTCCCCAGATATATACTATATAAAGCAATATCCATATACTTTGCCGCACTCATTACCCAATATCCCAAAAGTAACGGGTGCTCGTAATGACTGCGGATGGCGCCGCTCACAACAGAACTCCAATACAGATGTCATCAGCACCACGATTCCATGTTAGTGTAAATTAGGGATGCACCGATACAAGAGGTGCACCGAAATGAAGATTTCAAAAACGAAACCGAAATAAAAAAAA
>NW_017307028.1:0-1140 GCF_000935625.1 Nanorana parkeri | reverse complement strand
CTGGAATCCTCTGCCCGGGTCTGCAAAAGGCGTGTACCCGGGCACAGGATTCCAAAACCGGACTGTCCGGGTCATTCCCGTATGGGTGGCAACCCTACTACAAACTCATAAGTGTAACAAGTTGTATAGCAGTCTCCACAGTGCAGACAGTTTCATCATGGTCACACCACTTAAATCTTCATCTGAAGCCTCCTGAAAATCCTATGCAAATACCAAAATTATTTTTACAGCCTTGTACAATACCCCTCACACCCCTCACAGTCTCTCTCTGTAAATACACAATACAGGCTGCTACTACAGAAGGCTAGCTTTATTGTCTATCCTGACTATACTATCTGTTTATATTGCCATCAAAGTAAGCCAATAGCCATTTACATGTCTTTCTCTGCTATGCCAATTCCTGACATGTTTTGCTCTTATGATTATTAGTACTGGCATTAGGTTAGATTTAAAGTACACCTCTCATAAGAGAAATGTGTAGGATATCATTTCTGTGCCCTCCTAAAAATTTTGCCTGGCTTTCATACTGATCAAATCATTCCAATGCTTTCTTAGTCACTGACCCAAAAAGCGTTGAAGCCACTGCCATTCTGAAACTTTTCTCACTCTCATAACCATGCATGCTTCATGTCTGTAGCTCAGAACTTTTGAAGCCAGAATGTTGTGTTAGGCAGCTATCATTCCCAGATTAAGACCAGGAATGGAAGTCAACATCATTCATTTCTGGCAGGTGTACATACATCCAGAACCAACACATTATTTGTAACCAATCAAAATAAGTCATGTCTTTTGTGTGTGTTTCCTTGGACCTGTTACTGGAATTTTTAACTCCAGCCCTTATGGAAGTCATGCTGCAGGTAGCTCCTGGTCCTCATTTATCCAGCAATGTTAAGATATAAACATTTACAAACTGTCCTCTTTGTGTCTCCACTCCTCCCCACCCACTCACTAATTAACCATAATGATGTTTCTACAAGCTGCCCTCCACAACAAAAGGTTTTAGTGGCCTGCTATCTTTCCAATTTCTCTTCCATCTCCAAGCCCAGCGTTCAGTTCATGGAGCTGTCACAGTACAGACTATTGAGAAGCAAGTGATGATCACCAGAGGCGGCTCTTTAATTAGGCAAATTAGGCGGTCGC
>NW_017307027.1:829191-841760 GCF_000935625.1 Nanorana parkeri | reverse complement strand
ACCCTAAACTTCAGAAGGGCCAACTTTGATAAGCTGTGCAATCTAGTGGGGGAAATAAAATGGGAAAACTTATTTATGACTAATGTCTTTATTCAACCTCAAATACTATGTAACTATGTAACTATGTAATTGGTGGTTTTGGACAGAATATTCTCAAAGATAGGAGAGAGATATTGATTCCTCTACCCCAGGTAAGGGTTAACATACACGTGTATGAAAAAATGTTTTAAAAAGTAATAAGAAGGTGCAAACAGAGTTTAAAGACGTTCATATCATGGTAGAAAAATTTCTGATAGCACTCACGGTACTGTTTATCCCTTCCTCGAAGGAGAATGAAAGTCCATAGAAAAGATTTTACCCGCACATCAATCCAGACTGTAGATAGACTCGGTTCAGGAGAGGAATTATCCCTTTCTCGGCTTTTTGTATATCCACGGTGATTGTAGTTAGCCTTCGCTGGAGTAATATCCTTATCTCGGCTTTGTGAATATCAACCGAGAATCCGGTTAGCCTTTACTGAACCTTTGTCTTAAGTTGTGCAGTGTCCACGTCCTGAGCGGGACGTGGACACTGAATCGAATTTTGGATCTGAAATCTAAAAAAACAAAAGAAATAAAAATCTGTATCAATCAGAAACTATCAGATTTTTTGCGGGGTTTCATGTCTACTAGGGACTGACTGACCCTCATTAACATACAATGCTTCTAGATCTTTGTTAGGGCAGACAGTGTTCACATCTAGTATACAAGTGATAATAAGATCTGCCAGCACAGTACAAACAAGGTTTAATTATGTTAACATTAACCTGCCAAGCACACTTACATTACTGAGGAACCTTCAGTACAAAGAAAATCTCAGAATAAAGAATGTCATATGCAAACAGCAATTTATTTTTATTTATTTTAACTTATGCTGTGTGAATGAGAACATTTAACAAATATAAACTAGGTGTTATCCCAGTTTGGCTGCAAAAGTGAAAATACACTTTAAAGGATATTTCCACTTTTTCAGGTAAATTAGAAAAAAAAGCCTGTTTCTATTGAAAAATTGCTGCTCACCTTTATAAATGCACTTTTCTGAAAACTCCGGGACTGAAAAATCCTACTTCTTAGTTCTTCCTTGTATGCAATATTTATGAAGGAGCTGAGGAGTTCTGTTTGATAACTATCTGAACAGTGCTGGTAGATTTCCATTACCAGTTGTTAACTAGATTGTGCAGGACTGTCTGACCCAACAAAGGGTTAAGGATCCCAAGACATAGTACATTAATGTCTCATAGCCTGTCCCTCCAGTCTGCCCCTTTTCTGCACATTACCATCTTTTCGAAGCAATAGAAGCAGTGGGAGTGTTTGGGCATACACCTCTTGGATTACAAACAGATAAGCAAAAGGGGTTCAGGGACTATGGAAAAATTGGGGTGGGGTGGACTGGTGAGGTGAACTGGTGGGGTGATGTTTTGCTTTCTTACTCAGTGAAAAAAGTGTAGTGAATTAGGTATCATCACACTACTGCATGGACAAACACTTTCACATAATTAAAACTTGGCACTTTTCTCTCTTTGATAATTAGGTTACATTATCAACTGACGTACCAGCTGATAATACAACTTGAAATTACACCAAACATGAACGCTGTGTTAGCTTTCAGAATTTTCCAGGGACAGATATCTAAACTTAACCATTAGTACCCATTATCAGGGAATGCCTTGATTCAAATCGCAACAGGAACTGCAGAAAGCTTTTATGTTTACTCCCTTCCATTTCAGGAACTCTTGGCTGATACTGCAGGAGAAATGGTGATTTCAGGGCTGCAAGCTGCTGGCACAGTATCAAAAGTCCAAGGACCCACGTAACAGTCGATGTTTTTTAATGTGCTCTTATTTTATACATTTGTTATGCACAACTAGTACAGAAAACTTTTCCCTATGCATTTATGTAATATACTGTATATTTCAAAATTGAGACTATCTTATCCCCTCTGAGTAGAGGTGCACCGAAATTAAAATTTCAAAACCGTAACGAAACCAACATTTTTTAAAAGTCATGCCGAAACCGAAAATGTTTTTTATTCTAACTTTTTCAAATTTTTTTAACATTTTATTTTTATTTATTTCTTATAATGTTTTTATGTATTTTATTTTTATTTATTTATTCATTATTCAATATTTTTATTTTTTACTTTACTTCTAGGGGCTTCGGGGAAATATTAGGGGTCTAAACAGACCCCTTTCATTTCCCTTTTAACCACTTCAAGACCAGGTGTTTAGACCCCCTTCCTGGCCAGGCCATTTTTCAGTGTTCAGCGCTGCGATACTTTGACTGACGTTTATTCCGTCATGCAACGCTGTACTGAAATGAATTTTATACCATTTTTTGGGGACAGATAGGGCGTTATTTCGGTGGTATTTAATCACCACTGGGGTTTTTATTGCGGACGTCTAGAGACGCCCGCTCAGATCTAGAGAGCTCCGGGCCGGCCGTTTTTCTACTTCGGCCGGCCCGGAGGCAGTTAAAAAAAAAAAAGGAGGACTCAATCTCTTTTTCTGCAGCCCCTGTTATAAATGAACAGGAATCCTCTATACTGAGTGTTCCTGTTCATTCATAACTTGGAGATAGTGTGTTTACTATAACCACAATCATGAATGAACAGGAGAGGATGTAGATCACTTCCCATTCATTTATAATTGAGGATATACTAAACATACCATGTCCTCAATTATGTACAAACACTCAGCGATCGCTGAGTGCTTGTACCTCGCTCTCCATCCTGACATGTTGTCACAGGAGGCTGAGCGAGCGGTGCGGGGTGGAGAGCTCATCCTCCTGTGACGGCGCTGGCTGCCTCTGCCCACACCGCTCTGCTGATCTGTGACAGGAGGCTGAGGCTGGGAGCAGAGACGCCGGCCGCTCACAGCGCTCTGCCCCCGCATCGCTCGGCCACCTGTGACAATTTCTCTCCTCCTCACTGGGAAACAAAGCAGCCCCCAGCGGGGAGGAGATAATAGGATGCACCTCTATATCGGCAAGAAAATTGCACTTTTGGCATTTTGCCAGCCCCGCTGGCTGTCAAAACACCTGAACAATGCCTGCATCCAATCAGATTGTTCAGTGACAGCCGAAGCAGGGAGTACGGCCTCGAAGTCCGGCCGTTCGCCCGCAAATGACAGCTGGGCAGAGCCAGCTGTGATCTCGCGGCTGGCTCCGCCCAGTTGTAATGACAGATCAGCGTCCCCAAATGGCCTGGGGACGCTGATTTGTCATTAAAAAATAAAAACTGGGCGGTGACTTCACAGCTGGCTCTGCCCAGTTGTTATTCCTTGGCCAGGACCTGCTAGAAGACTCTAGCAGGTGCCGGCCAATAGGAAACAGTTGGGCGGAGCTAGCTGTCACTGCTTGCTTCACCCAATTGTTTTTCTTTTGCCGGCGTTTTGTTTTTATTATTTTTCATTTTCTCTTTTTTTTTCTTGAAACTATTTTAATTTCTTTTTCATTTTCATACATTTTAAAACAATTTTTCAACTTTTTTTATTTTTTCATTTATTTCACTTTTTTTCTATTCTGCTCAGTACCTCGGAGCGGCATTCAGCTATTCACTCACTGCCGTTCAGCCACTATAAGAATTGGGGCGAATGGCAGCGATTGAGCTGCAGGAGCTTCGGCTCAGCCGATCCAGATGTTCCTTCTGCACTTCGGCTTGGCCGAACATGAAAGGGATCAGAGCTGCATGACACCACCGGGGTCTATGTGGAAGGTGAGCGTCTCACAAAGAGGGGTGTTTTTGTTTGAACTTAACAGAAAAGTTGAAGATTTATATTTCTTTGATTACACATCCTACTATAGTCACTTTGTTCTTTCCTTGAGCATTGGAAATAGACTTTGAACTGTGCATTTTATAATTATGGTGATGTTGTAATATAATATCACTGTGTTATAACATTGTACACAAAGATTTGAGTGAAGTTTTGCTATTAGCTCAACACATTTTGTTCCATATTTGATTCACTTTTTAAGTTTTCACTTAAAGATTAGTGCTTTGCAGCTGGGGATATTGTTTGTAATACACATGTTTGCTGATCCTCCATTCAACATTCTGAAGCTCCCCTTGGCCCTACACAGCTCCACTCTCCATCTTGACAGCCATGCTTGGCATCCTGACTCTACAGTGATAGCTCTCTCCTCCCCGCTGAGCGCCAGCAGCTGGATCGGCTCTGCGTCCCCTCTCTGTCTCTGTTGATACAGGTGGGGAGAGCAGCAAGGATCTGAGGGGACACAGACTGCAGCATGCAGCCAGCTCCCAGCAGGGAGGGAAGAGCTCCAGAGCAGCAGTGGCTTCCAACCTGAGCCTGGGCCCCCTGCTGAGCTAATGGGGCCTGGTACACGAGGGCAGGTTGCCCGCAGCACCCAAAAACAATTGCACGCTATGCCCCTGGGGTTGCCCAAGGTAGCAGCAGCTTCTAAAATAAGCATCATTATTAAAAATGGAGGACAGCATTTTAATGTACAATGAAAGCTGTAATGCATATGGATCTTTTAATAAATGTAATTAAAGGTGAACTAACCCTTTAAAGATAAGTCTTTTGAAAACACTGAGCATTAATGGTTGTCATCAATGTAATGCAACTATATTTAATCAGATAGAGGATTGCCATTTAAACTGAAAATTTCCTCTAGAAAAAAAAAGAGCACTACTAAATATTACTTTATGTACCGTGCTATAACTGTTTTATATTGAATCTTCATATTTATCTGTATGCAATCTTCAATTACTATATAAACTACCACAAAACCATGTCTTATTACTACAGCACTTCTAAGAACAAGGAAACATGTCAATTAGGCAGTTGTACTAATTAAACTAGCTAAGGAGGAAACCTTCGCAGTTATCATCCATCTTATCCATTAACAACATGTGTTTATTTGTGATTCACAGCTTCCTTCTGTCCCAGTGTTGGTGGCTGAAACAGCAATGTTGGATATTCCAGAAGCACAGAGGAAGAGCTGTGTGTGGGGAAGATTAAATTCCCACATCCTGAAGATGTATTTTAGACTCAGAGGGTTTAATTGCTGGACTTCTGTCAGTGTGTGATACTCTATCCACCCCAGTAAAAAGACAGCAGCGGAGTAAATGCGATTTGCAAATGGGACTGCTAAGTAAGCACGCGTCCAAGCAAATACTGAACAATATTTGTTCAAAAACTGTCATTCTATTTTTAGGAATGTAAGGATACAGTAAAACATTTATACTTCTCTACTAATCATTCTGTTTAAAAAAGCTAAAAAAATACAAACTGAAGAATACAGCAATATTTAGATTTCCGGTGATAATACTTGTCAAAATTTGGAATTAATTTCCAGAGATATTTTTCAGTATTCATTTGTTCAGTTGTGTACAAGGCAGATTTATTAAAAAGAAGGGTTTCCATAGCAACTATTAGATTTAAGATTTGATTTTCAAGCATTGGTTAAAGAATGAAAGCTAACATCTGACTGTTTGCAATGAACAACATTGCAATTCTGGTCCCCTACCCTCTAGGTAAGTTGAATTTTACAGCTACTGGGCTAGTCTGGGGTTAGCATACAAAGAGCCTCAGGACAAGTGTCTTCACTAAAGGTAGACCAGGGATAGGCAACCTCGGCACTCCTGTCGTGGTGAAACTGCATATTCCATCATTCCTCTGCCTCTGGGGGGCATGTCTGTGGCTGTCAAAGTCTTGTATTGCCTAAAGAGACCTGTAGTTCCATTACAGCTGGAGTGCCGAAGTTGCCTACCCCTGAGCTAGACCATTATTTTCAATGGCCCCTCTAGCAGCATATAGGCAATGTACAGCAGGTCTGCTATGTTTAATATGTCAAGGAGCTGGTCTGCTATACATAATATGTCATGAAACGTGCAATGTACAGCAGGTCTGCTATGTTTAATATGTCAAGGATCTGGTCTGCTATACATAATATGTCATGAAACAGGTCTGCTATGTATAATATGTCAAGGAGCAGGTCTGCTATATTTAACATGTCATGAAGCAGGTCTATATACTGTATATATATGTTAGTAGTACAATCACATAAACAGATCAATACTCACAACTTATGTCTACTGGTTGACTTTGCTGGCTCCCTTTCTTTTGTTATCCCATCTGATTGAGGAGAGCCTCGGTTTATTCAGGGAGTGGGACCTGCTTTTAGGTCTTCTGCTCTTTCCCTTGTTCACTTCTTGGGCTTTTACTAATTTCTCTCCTTTTTCTACTCTCCTGTTTGCTCCCCCTATTTATACCCATCTCCTTCTTCCGGCCACTTCTATGAGTCCGTTTAAAATGTTACCTATATTTATCTCTGTAGCTTTCCATTGGGGAGGTCTTCAGTGGGTCTACCTCTTCGGGGGCCAGAGATCTGTCGTCAGTTGGCTTGATATCTTGCTGTACTACATGATATTGCTCTCTCCGATGATTAGAAGTTGTACCCTTTACTTTGTGGAAATACTGTCATTTGACTGTTCTTAAAGGAATTAAAAACGTATCACATACATTCCCTAATTGTATTTTCTAAGCCTATGTAGCACTCACCCCGAAGGAGCCGCTGAATGCCAGGTTTATCTCTAGTCTATCTAGGTTATGTTCTTCAGCTGCCCACCCATTAGCACTAACCCCCCTCTTCTGGTGCCCACAAACTGATGTCCACTCCAGTTATAAAATGCAAAGTAATGGTTTATTGAACATCTTCACTGAGGAGAGAGGTTATAGGGATTCTAGGTTTCCAGGGGTAACCGACAAGAGCTCCAGACTCACCAGACCTGGTTGGCATATCAGTGTAGATCCACTTGGGAAGCAGCGGACAGTAACTGATGTAGCAGATAAGCAGGATGGATACAGATCCTTAAACAGGAAAGACACCGACCATACTCCTGAAGTCCTCTTAGTTCCAGGGTACTTCAAGAGCCAGCATTGGTCCCGGTTCTCTTCCTCTATCAGCATCACAGGCCTCCTCCATGTTGGAGGCCTCAGGGAAACCTTTTCCTCACACCAGCCCATGCCCATCCCCAGGCCCTAGGCCTAGCCTGGGGGCAGGCTGAACAACACCCAGACCTATTCCATGGCTGGTCCCGGCTAGTCTGAGCATATGGCAAATCCCACCAGTATATGTACCCTATCCCAGCATGTACCACTGGCTGAGAGAAACCCAGTGATTGGCTCCTGTACTGTACATACACTACAGTGTCTCTCATTTGCTGTCCCACAATATGACAGAGTCACACTCCGCCCAGAGGGTACAGGCAATGCCAAACACCTGGAATTAGCCAGATAACTGCCACTATAAATCCAGCCAGGCTGACTACAGCCCTGGCTATCACTAAATGTCTATTAGCCACATCACAGAAGGTGATGGGGGCTACACATACAACAGAGAAAATATTAATATAGTGTTCTATGCCAAAATGGCATACAATTGGGGTTGGGGCATTCATGAATCTTGCACTTGACGCTATTGGGACTGCGGAAAGTTTGCATTGGAATCTTGCACATTTGTGAAAGTGACTTTGAGAACAGGGGCAGACTGACCATTCGGGCAGTCGGGCACGGGCCGAGGGCCCGCTGCCATCAGGGGGCCCGTCACTGACCGTCCCCTCGACGCTACCTCTCTGCCATCTGCACCCGGTCAGCTTCAGAAGCAAGTTGCTGGAAGACTGCTCAGGTAAGCCTGAACCCCCCCCCACATGGTGCTCTTTAATGTATTGCTGGGATAGTGGGATTTGTCGTCCTCTATAGCTGATGGTACATTGTGCTGTATATTATACACAGCAATGTACCATCAGCTATAGAGGATGACAAATCCTAGCAATACATTATACACTGGGGGGAATTTATCAAAACTGGAGCAGACAAAATCTGGAGCCGTTGCCTATGGCAACCAATCAGCTTCTCTCTTTAGTTTGTTCAGTTAAGGTTTGAAAATGACAGAGAGAAGCTGATTGGTTGCCATGCACAGCTGCCCCAGATTTTGTCTGCTCCAGTTTTGATAAATTCCCCTCAATGTATGTATAATGTATTCCTCTATAGCTGGTGGTATTCTGCATTGCTGTATAATGTATTGCTGGGATTTATAGTTCTCTATAGCTGGTGGTATTATTCTACATTGTTGTTGTGCTGAGATTTGTAGTCCCTCTACAGCTTGGAGTTAGTGGCAGAACTACCAGGGTCGCAGCAGTCGTACACGCGCACAGCACTGACGAGGCATCCCTCCACTACCAGTGTGCTTTAATTTTCCTCAACCGATAAATTTCTCTACCGCGTCTCTTCCAGGTGCGCATGTCATGAAAACAGCTGATTCGGATAACTTGGCCCCACTGGAAGTGACACAGTGGAGAAAATGTATAGGATCGAGAAAAATTATAGAACACTGACTTTGACACTGTCCGGCCCCTCCCACTAACCTCCCACAGCTCACAGCCCAGAAGCATGGACAGCCAGTTCCCCGGCAATTTATCTTAGTGAATTGGCCCACCATTTGAAAAATAATGTGGAGAAAAAATTTCTGTGACACAAGAATGTCTATGCAGGTGGGGTGTGTGGGAGGGACTTGTATATGGGCGGAGCCCATCTTGTATTGCCCGGGGGCCCCATGTGTTGTCAGTCCGCCCCTGTTTGAGAAGCATGAGGTAGTTAAAGGTGAGAAATACATGGGCTACCAGTGCAGTGAGAGCTCCAATATTTATCCAATGAAATAAAAGGTTTCTTTTAAAGCAACTCCCCAGAATAAAACTAAACTTACTTTTGCAGGGGGAGTGTGTTAAATCATCTTTCATTTGCAGGGCTACAGCCTTGGTTTCTCACCAGCCACTGTAGTTCTTCCCACCAGACCCTACATCACTACCGTGTCCTGCAGAAACATATTTTTCAACCTTTACACAATACATTATGTGAATATCCAGTTTAGTTATTAAATCAAGTAAAAATAAAATTATTCTTCACCTTGAATACCCAGTGATGGCTAGATAAAACAAGTAAACAGGAATTTACTTTTAACACGATTGGATAATTGAAGTGAAAATTCACACCATATATTATGTGAAGATTCTTAACTCTTTTGGTAATTAAGCATCATTATGTATGTAGCACTTGCTGGTGGCCCCTTTAAGATGCTTAGCAAAACGTTTTCACCTGCCACAGACTGTTGCTCCCTCACTGCCAGTGGGTCAGAGCGCAGGAAGAGGAGCACAAGGGGAAGCTGATTGGCCCCAGTTGGGACTAAGCCTGCCCCTTGCAATGGTGAGAGAGAACTTTCTTTGGCCCCAGCCAGATTGTCACCCTGGGGGGCGGATCTGACAGGGATTAAAGAGAAAAGTATGGGGCTGGAGAGAGGAGCAGTCATGTGGACGCTGCAGCAAGATTGGCTCTGGCTGAGTGTGTATACCAGGAGCTTGGGTGGATAGAGCAGGCTGAGTTTCCACAGAGTGGCTAATGAGAGTTCAGGGGTATAAAGGGAGGGTGGCAAGAAGCTGCTGTGGTTGCCCAGGGAAGGAACTGCATCAAGAGGCTGGGGTGAATGCTACTGAGCTGGGCCTCAGAGAGAGCAACCCAATACCCTTACTTGTGATAAGAGGATTCTGGACACAATGCTGTACTGAGGACCAAACTGTCCTTTGCTACAGAGCAGCTAAGAATCACAAGGCTGTTGTACTGTGCCGAGTTGAGAGCAGTGGGCAACAATGAGTGGTGTAGTTTTGCAAAGCTGCTGGACCCTGAGTCAGAGACTGACTACAGAGCGCTACATTGGCATAGAATATAGGGCAGAGCCACAAAGAACAGTGACCAGAGCTACAGAGTGGTGTCAAGGACTTCTGAGGGTGAGAATGCTTGCTCTTGATAGGAGTAGGACTGAGCTTTTTGCTGCTGAATGGATGCTGACTTGAGAGGAGAGCTCTATGTGTGGTGCAACCTCTCACCTAGCCTTCAAGGAAGCGACTTAGACCAGTACTGGTGGTGAGAGGCCACTTGGCTACCAGAGTTTACTGCACTTGCTGCCATCTAGTTTGAACACTCCAACAAAACATCCAGGGCCCCAATGCCAGAAGACTGTACTTCGTCCCACTAGCCAGTGGAATGCATAGGGCCTCTTGTGCATAGGTAGGCCATATATCTCTTTCTCATTGATAGCATTGATACCTGAAACTGTGGTGGTGGTGTTCATTGCTGTTTGCTGCTGTAACAAACCCTTTTTTTCTTCAAGGCTTTTGTTTAATAAAGCCCATGCAACTGTTACTGGTGTGTAGGGGAATTCTGGGTCATTATAAGGCCGATCGACACTGGGGGAAGACAGAAAGCCCCATTTATCCAGTGGCTCCTAAGGAGGTAGTGTACATGTACCAGTCTATTAAATATGTATTTTTAAATGAATCCATTAATACCCACAAAGTGCACTTCATGGTTTTTACAATAAGAAAAGAAAGAATTCTTGAAATGCTATTATGTTTTATTCATTCTATAGCTCAGTACCCTGCTTTATTTTAGTAAAGGTATGGCAGATGTTTGATGTATTAAGAGGATTGTTACTTTCTGTCAATTACCATCAACTGCATATTACCTCTATAGATATATGCGGCAAATAAGAAATGTATAGCTGTAAAATGGATTGTAATCCAATTTACAGTAAGGCTTTCTTTACAATTGTACACATTCCTGTGCATTTTATTGCCTTGGAAAAAACTTAATAAATGAAAACATTAATATCAGCAGTGTAGTCTGCTCCTCAGCATTGAGATGAAATGATGTCAAGAAATACAGGGACAGGTTGGAACAATGATGCCTTTAACCCCACCAGCAGATTAGGTCTGGCCTGTACTTTACACACGTGTGAACAGAACCTTCCTATAGCTCATTCATAACTCTTTCCACTGTCCATTGGAGTACTTTGGCGGCATAAACTATGTGGGCTCTATTACAAATGTACTTGTAACACTGCCAGCAGTGATGTTCCTGTTTACAAGTCTAGTTTCTGCTTGTCCTTGTATTAAACCTGCACAGCTACTATGATCATTGTTTGCAATGCAATCTCAATTTACCCAGAGAGCAGTGTTACAGGGCCAGTATGACCAGTGGTGTATTTTGGTTTTGTGCTGCCCTAGGCAAGACTAAACCAGAGCACCCCCCATCCCTAATCTAAACTAGTCCCACCCATTCCTGTTTAAGACATTTTGCATAACCTGTCAGTCGCAGGATACAGTGCGCGCGGTATATCTAGATTCTGACAGGTTGCGCTAGCAACGTAGTGGGACGCTCTAGTTCTACCTTTGCAATAGCCACCTTCTCCATTCCTGGCTTGCTGGGCTCCCTAGTTCTGCAGCTACAATGCCCATTCTCTCCTGCCCTGCCATGCTGTGCTAGTCTCTAGTTCTGCAGCTGCAACACAGATCTTTTGCCTTCATATGCCGGGCCCTCTAATTCTGCAGTTACCAATCTTCTGCCTTGGCCGCTGGGCTCTGTAGCTTACCCCACTCTAGAGACATAACCCGGCACGGAGTTTATAGGCTGCGGAGGTGCCGATGAGCACGATGACCATCTGGATCTCAGCCCTGGGGTCCTGCGGAAGCTCCTCCGCTGCCTGAAGTCAGAGATTTGGGTGCCGGTTTCCCAGAGAGGTCAGGTGCATGTACTCCCAGTGCATCCGGATGAAAGTCACACACACCAATACATTGCACAGCATGTTGACCAGGAAGAGGAAAGAGCTGCAGCCGGAATATATGTTGGAGTAGGCGGCATAGGTGGACATGTAGGCGGTCCAGGAGTACTGGCAGTAATTTATGAATAATTTAAAACATCATTTTTTTTTCTCTTTCCTAACTGGTTTAGAGGCACCATTTTTTTGGCACCCCCCTGGAAAGTGCCGCCCTAGGCAAATGCCTAGTTTGGCTTGCAGTAGATACACCCCTGAGTATGACTATACTATTCTATGTAGTGAACTGTAATTTTTAAACTCAGGTTTTAATATTGGAGTATAGTAGTACAAGTATAAATTATCCAAAAGAGGGCAAGCTTAGAGGGTCAAACCAGCTCAGAATACAGTTGTTAGTTTAAACAAGAATAAATATTTGCCTGACGCTTTTTGTCTAAGGCTTATAAAATTCCCAAACACGACAATATAGCAGTAAAGCCCTCTTGTTATCTTTTAACTGGCTTTAATCACACGTGATAAGAAATAGATAATCCGCGCTTCTGGAAAGGAGACTAAAGTGGAAATGTATAATAAATTAAGACCTAAAGCCGCTCTAGAAAGAGGATAGAGGAATCCTATCAACAATCGAGAAAATATATATATCAAAGCGCTAAAGGTGTAACTAATAAAAGACTTAATGTAACCAAGTGATAAAGTGAAATTTTAGGTTTAGGTGGTCTAGCTCTAAAACAAGTGATGTGTCTTACATGGAATCATAAAAAAATTATATAAAATAAAAATAAAAATAAAATTAATAGTACAATAGGGCTGTGGAAAAACAAAAAAAATGATTGGGACGATAAGATTTCAACCACTGTGTAAAGACCTCGAATAGGTCACAGTATATAAACAATCCGTGAAAAAAAT
>NW_017307027.1:811633-829048 GCF_000935625.1 Nanorana parkeri | reverse complement strand
GTCTTTACACAGTGGTTGAAATCTTATCGTCCCAATCATTTTTTTTGTTTTTCCACAGCCCTATTGTACTATTACTTTTATTTTTATTTTTATTTTATATAATTTTTTTATGATTCCATGTAAGACACATCACTTGTTTTAGAGCTAGACCGCCTAAACCTAAAATTTCACTTTATCACTTGGTTACATTAAGTCTTTTATTAGTTACACCTTTAGCGCTTTGATATATATATTTAATCACACGTGGACTCGTTGGCTTTTACTCGATATTACAACATAGAGTTTTTCATCCACCAAAAAATTTTCACCAAGGTTACAATTACCGGGATCCCATATTTAAATCTTTTTAACTATTTATCTGGATGGGGTGTTGCAATTTAGAGAATACATTGTGGATGTATGTCTCAATACACCTATATAACTTAAGGTGGGTTTTTCTCATTATTAATGTGTTGGCTCTTTGTCTGAGGTATCTCCGCTACTGAGAGGGCTTTATTGCTATATTGACAAGTATAAATTACATATGAAAACCCATAGCCGGCGTTGCACTCTTGTTTATCTAGTACACAAATATCAGCAAGAATTTTTTATGAGGGTGCTACATAAATTCTCTAATCTGTACAACAGAATAAACTGCAAGAAGTGTTGTAGTCAGGAGAGAAATTATGACGACATTACACATCTACAAGAAAAGCATGTTATGAAATGTGCAGAACAGGGAACAGTGAGAACCCATGAAAATATTTTTTTTTAAAAGGAGAAAAAAAAGAGTGGGGGAAGAATGCACCAACTATTCTACAGTCTTATTTGTAGAGGAATTATATAAAGCAACTCTTTAAAAATGCCAGTCTGGTGTAAGAAATTATACATGGGTGTCTGAATATTGCCAGAGATTCCAAATTGCATCTTTACATCCTTTTCCAGGGTACATATGAGGCATTCGCTGATTCCTGTGTCATCTAATAACAAACATTTTTGTATAGTGAGAGATCCCCAAAAATTTATGAGACTGCTATTGGTCAAGGAGCTGCTGATAATCACTGTAATAGTGATTTTTTTTTTTGGTTGTTTGACACAATTCATGTTGGAGCTTTACTAAGATAGACTTAAGCTGACCATACACAGGGCTATAGGAACGGCGGGCCCAGCTGTGAGGGGGCGCAGCCAACCTGGCTGTGCCCTCTCTCCCCTCTTGCCATGTCGAACACAGAGTGGCGTGGGAACAGGGATGCCAGGCAGCCAACACAGCTTGGCCTCAGGGCGGCAGAGGACAAATGTAGCACTGCAGCCGGGCTGGGGGGGCAGAGGAGGGAGCTGTCATCCAGGATGGCCGAGCGGTGAAGAGAGAGATAGCAGCTTGGCCTGGTTCTGACAGCTGGCGGCTTTTTCTCTCCTTACCGCTCGGCCATCCTGAAGTGACGGCGCTCCCTCCTCCACCCCCCGCTGGCTTCAGAGCTCCATTTCCCATCGGATCCTTACTGCTTCTGCCCATACAGGCAGGGGAGACCAAAAGGGATCCGAGGAGAAGCTGCAGACTTTGCCGCCACTCTGTGTGTTGCCCAATGGTTCGGATGGCTGAGTGAAGGATCTGAGTGAAGGATCAGCTGATCACTCCAATGTTTGTAAACAACTGGGGACACATAGTACTATGTGTCCCCAGTTATGAATGAACAGGAAGTGCTTTACATCACTTCCTGTTTATTCATGAGTTTCTGAATAGGTAGTAGCGATCACTATAGAGGCTTCTATCCATTCATAACTGGATGATAGTAAATATTTTACTATCACCAGTTTCTGAATGAATGGGAAGCCTCTGTACTGAGTGCTTTCCATTCATTTGGAAGAGGGGCTGCAGAAAAAGAGATTGAGGACTCTGTGTCTTTCTTTTTCTATTTTAAAAAGGAAATGCCAGGGGTCTGTTTAGACACACACACACACATATTATTAGATATGTGCCTGTTGGGGAGGCACAAATTTCTGATCTCTGACTGATTATGGAGGGCTGAAAGAGAAGAATCACTAATTTCCCACATCCACGACAAACAGGTTGAATAGACGAATCACCACTGTCGACTAATGTATTCTAAGAGTCGGCACCTGAAGTTCCTGAACAGTGATTGTAACTGACTGGCACAGTCACTGTTTTGCTGATCTTTTTGCCCGACACTTTGAATTTTTCAGTCAAAGTTGGTTAAGCTGGGAGGTATCAGTAGGACCACCCACAGCTCGAATTTTTAGAAATTTTAACTATTGAACCATGTATGGCCAACTTAGGGAGTCAAATTGATATGTAGCTTCACTTTTTAGGGTGGGTTCACACCTAGGCGTATTGAATATGCGCATTTGTCGCGCGTTTCGCGTTTTTACCGCGGTAAAAAAACGCGCGACAAATGCCCATTTCCAAAGGCTACTTGGCTGTATCCCAATCGAAACGCGAGACCAAAACGCCCTAAAGAAGTACATGTACTTCTTTGGGCGTAGGCCGTGTACTTCTTTGGGCGTAGCGTTGTATCGCTTTCGGACGGGCGGAAATACGGCAAGGTGTGAACCAGACCCATTGAATACAATGGGATTTAGATGTTTGAGCGTTTTGTAGAGCGTTCGTCGAGCGTTGAACGCGCTACAAAACGTTCAGGTGTGAACCAGGCCTTAGTGTACCTTAACCTTCTGTGGTTTTGGATAGTGTAGGGAACACGGAAGACCACCGACAAACCGAGCTGGAAGCCACTGCTTTTAGTGGCCCTATCCCAAATAAGGACCATCAAAAAAAAGAAAAGAAATACAGGTAAGCCTAAAAGGAGAGGTAGGTGCTGCCACATGGAGGTAGTAGGTGCCGAGCCATGCTAATGTGTTTATACATAGGAAATACTATGTTCCTCAACTCCATCTAGTAGCCATAATGCAGTATTTTCCTGATATTACATTCGACCTGGAAAGAAAATGTGCTGAAAACAGTTGTTTTGGCCTCCATTTGCACAGAATGAATGTACATGGATGAATGGCCCTGTGAATTGTTTATACATATACATCCAGAAGTCACTAGCCTGGAACAAGTATGCAAATCAGGAAAGTCAGATGTCCTTATGTGCATACTTGTCCTAAGTCACTGGGGTTGATTTACTAACCTTATAAAAACACGCCACGAACAAGTATACACCTCTGTAGTGTGTTCCCTCCCAGCATGATCTATTGGTGGAATCTAGACACCTTTGTAGTGTGTACACACCCAGCAGGTGTGTTGTGCAAAGCCCTGCCCTGAATTGCAAGGTGATGTTGTGTACATTAGCTCTACATTGTGTTGCTTGCGTTGATGAATGCAGGAATGTAAATGCATGAGCTAACCATTTTTGTCTAAACTGTGAAGCAGCATTATATATGCATCATGTGCATGATTTTTCCATCTATGGCATTAGTGGAAATATGCTTAGAGACTTTTTGGTTGATAAATACGCTTTGCTGTGTAAAAATCACACGCACCTGGTGCGTGCGTGTGTTTAGGTTAGTAAATCACCCCCTTTGTCTTGTACCCTTTCTTAAATGATACTATATTGTTATACTCTGGGAAAATAGTGCCAGAGTATTCATGTCGCATTTTGGAGTTTCGTTATTTTTCATGAATAAAATGTTTTTTAAAATGTGCAATTATGCCTTAATGGAATTACCAGATGTGTGTTTTAGGTTGTTTTTTTTTAGCTCTCTTTTGCACAGTTTACAGATCTGTCTACACATGCAAGTCACTGTGGTTACATCCTTGTAGGCTTACGGTTTGCTATGATAAATTATAGATTTTATCTGAGAGGCTTTACCACTACATAAAAAAACGAGGCGAGTAAGCCACATAGAGGGTGTTGGATCCGTTTACAATCACACTCCTTTCTTTTAGTGATCACTTTATAAGGATCATTACTATATTTTAAGATCGGGTGAAAAGGTTGTATCCGTTAGACCTGACAGAGAAAGGAAATCATTTTAATCATGGCATTCATAAGGACTCCGATGCATGCAGCATACCTGACTGACTCTCAGTCTTGCTCCTCCCTCTTTCAGGCAGAGTGCTGCTGTATAGAGGACTACAAAAGGCTGATACCAAGACAAATTTAGGTACTTACATTAGCTGCATAACAAAAGAATACATTGAATGGGTTATTAATGAATACCGAGCTGCATTAATATGTTCAGCCGATCCCAACATCATTAAAAAAACAAATGTATTTTAGTCTAGGGAGGAAAATAATGTTATACTTCCGATCCTCCAAGCCAGTCCTTTGCGTCTCTCCCTCTCTATGCAGTGGTCTAAAGGGCCTCGAGTCATCACGTTCTATATGCAATGTATAGGATGTGAGGACACCGAGGGATGTTCCATCTTTGTAGCAGAGGGGTAGACAGGCAGGAGAGAATGCCGTCACAGCTGGCCGGCTTGGAAGATAACTGTTATACTCATGAGTAGTTAACCCTTGCAAAAACATTTTGCCTAGAGTTGTTCTTTAAAGCGATACGAACTGAAACATGTCATTATTATTATTCCATTGTATGCAATATGTTATGTAATTATATTACCGGTATAGTGTGCATTTATAATAATCTTCTCATAGCAGATGAACAAGTGAACAATGAAAGTTTTATTTATAAATTCACAAGTTTACATACCATAGCCACACTATATTTCACTGTAACATATGAAATAATGTCTTTGGTGATTTGTTACTGTAAACAAACCTGTAAACCAGACACATGGCATTAAATATCTCTCTCTTGTCAAGGATTTACATTCACACTTAAGTCAAACATTTGGAAGTAAATGTCTTACAACAAAAACACTGATGGTCAGATGTTTTGATGCCTTTCCAAAGTATTTTCTGTTGGCATGCTCATTTTAAAGTCAATATAATAAATCACAGTGGTCTTTAGACCATAAGCAAGTTTGGTCCCGGCCAGCACTTTTGTCAGTGTTCATTGATTAGAGAGTCAATATGGGTATCAGACTGGTAAACTTTTAATACAGAATTTAGTGTAGCACTTTTACTGCAGGGTGGAGCTGCTCACGAGAAGAACTTAACAGTAAGTGCACTTTTATACAAAGTGCACCTATTCTTTTTGCCACCCTCATCTAACCCAAATGATTCCACCTTCACCCACCACAGATCTTTACTTATCAAAACCCAAGGGGCGCTGTGGTCCTGTTTGTTGACTTCCAGGGCTAGTCTTCCACTGCTGGCCACATCTGTCTCCCTGCTAGGAGTTGCCCCCATAGATGTCTACGGGGCTGTAATGTGCAGGAGCGGCCAGCAGAGGGAGCATTGTGGTGGGAGAGGGACCGTGCCTGTCGGATCTCTGTAAGTACAGGTTTGCAGGTGGGGAAGGTGGTATCATTTAGGTCAGGGGAAGGGGGCAAAAAGGATAAGTGCACTTTGTTGAGAGGAGTGTAATAAATTAATAAAGATAACCTCTCCTTAGTTGTGTACATTGTATGTGTTGCAAAGGCGGATGTGGACGGAATTCAAAAACTACTAATTTGAGACTGTACATTAGTTGTAGCTGGAATACAACTGGAGTGGCAATTTGGGTGAATCAGTTTTGGCTTTGAATACATTTTACGCCCCTAAAAACTAAATAAAGACCTGCACTATAATATACCTGAAAATAATATCCAATAAATCCCTTAATCACAGCCTTTCCCCTCAACATAAACAATCTAAATATTAGGAATCATTAGTCAACAGATCTTAGAAAAACACAGGCATGGAAATGTGCATCTACTGCGAGTACCAATACATTTGTTATAACAGCAGAAACTGAATAATGAAGTTTTCTATAGAAAAGGTATCTTTTTTTTTCCCCTAACACCAACCCAAAATAGCTGCAGTCTGAATGTTTGGCACATTCATCTTAGTGATATGTAAAAGACTCAATAAAGGCAATAGTTTATGGACTAAAGCATCTACTGTGAAAACACAATCATTAAAAACAAACTTTTTTTGCACAGTTTTTAGGTTCTTGTATTTTTTACATTCAGTACTAGAGTGTCCCTGGAAATGCCCCCATACCCCTAGATCAGCCGCACATTGCATCTAAAAATACATGCCCCCTTTCCCTAACCCAACAGTACCACAAAAAATATCACTGCTCCCCCATTACCTTAGATCAGAACCATAGTGCCCCTGGAATGTCCCTGTGCCTCAATCCGTGTCTTAGGGTCTACTGAGCAGTGTCTTGTCACTTGGATATCATTAGGTCACCCCCGACTCTTCAGTTTCTATGCAAATACCACTGTCCTCATTCTTTCACAAGCACCACAATGACAAATTCTGTTGCCTCTCCAAGACAGAAAATGAAGGGAAATCACCCAAAAGGAATAGACAGCAAAAAATGTGTTGAGTTTTAACTATTCCCTATTCCATCCCAAACTAAAAAAAAAGTTTTGACTATAGATTACTTTAAAATGATTCTTTAATCGTGGTTTAATGAAAGGATGATTAATGTCATGAAGCCAGAAAGCTGGGGTTGATTTATAATTAATACAGAAGAAAATGTCTGTGCATACCAAGTGTCATTTTTTGGTGAAAGTTAATGAATAAAACAAAGAATAAGATGAACAGTCAGGCTGCTTCCTCATAATAGATATCTCAACCCACAAAGTAAAAAAAAAAAAAAAGCCCACATTTTTTTTTTCAGTTTTGGAAAACTGTGTGGAGGGTTAGAACCACATCAGGTTTGTATTGTGTCCACACTACGAGAGAATCACCATTTATTTATCCTGGTGACCACTGAAAGGGAAAATCATTTTGTTCCTTTGACAACTGTTAAGGAGATTTAAATCGCTCCTTATACGTCAATAGAACAGGAAGTGCTCTTATCTCTCCCACATGCACGGTGATAGCACAGCTCCGGCAGCCTTGTCCTTCTATGCAACTGGTTGGAAGGAACTCTTCCCCCTCTGACAATGCCTAGAGCAGTGGACGCTGGTGGATGACACCACTGCTCTAGGAATTAAGCACCGTTGCTGGTGACATCACCACTTGGACAAAGTGAAATTAAAACGCATTACGATTTCACACTGTATATGGAAGAAAAAACAAACGGGGGAGGCAACCTTTATAAGTTGGGTGTTGTATCGCCTTTCCTTTTACTGGATATCAGTTATATGTACACACCAAGGGCAGCAAAGTATAGCTAAAGCCAAGACGTTGCCGAGCCCTGTGCAGCGCAGACAACGGCACCGAATTCCTACAGTAGTGATGTCACCCTACTGGCATCCACTACGCTAGTCGTTGTTGGAGGGGGACAGAGTTCCTTTCCACCGGCGACACAGAAGGATACTGACGCTGGAGCTGTGCGATCATGTAACCAATTGGACAAAGTATTTATTATTTATTTCAGACTATATGTGAGCGCAAAAAAAAACAAGAGGGAGGCATCCTCTGCAAGTTCAGTGATTGTATTGCCTTTCCTTCCAGAAGAAATTCCTCTTGTGATATGTTTACTTGTAAAACAATATTTATAGTTTCATAACAATTGCACTTTACATACAACACTTCGTTAAACTCTATATATCCTCAGGACCTCTTTGGCATCGGCTTCTGAATATTGCATTTCTTATGATAAACAAACTGAATATAATCACTCTACATGATAAAAAAAGGGGACAGAAAAAAAATACCAAAAATTACAAAAAAGGCTATAAAAAGAAAACAAGTACAAAAAAATACAAGGAGTGTGTTTATACGCAAGATTTTGCATCGCTTTACATACAACTGTGTTTTATAACAAAGTGCAAAGGTGACCCACAACTAATAATAAATCATTCTCATTAGTCTGCTGAATGGTGATACCCAATTTGTTGCCAAGGTCAACTGCACATCAAGAGTCTTTTCCCAAATCAATTAAAAAAAAGCCTGGAGCAAGATGGGACGTTGCACAATGATTTTTTTTTTATTTGCTCCTTCTTAAAGAAACTCAACTTTTTTGTAAAAAAGGGATCATCATTGCTACTCATTTTGTGTTATTCAATGTTGATAAAATGTTGCTTCTCTCTCAAAAATCAGTGTGCTTGGCATACTGCTACCCCTAGGAGTCTACAAAGAGTTTGAAGTAGAATTTTAGGCACATCCTCAAACACGTGAGATACTAAAAATGTACACATATAAAAAGGGAAGCAAAGGCTGCACAATTCTTATTACAACACAGGAGGCAAACCTTACCAATTGGAAGTCAGTTTGCTAGAAGTGCTGGTAAGGCAACAAATCAATATATCTAAGTGCATCTAGACCATAGAACAAGAATGTCATATATTGCAGCTTACTGGTCCTTAAATATGGAGGCTGCATTAGTTGTGGAGAAGCAGCATTGTCACCCTAGGACAGGAAGTGCATTAGGACTACAAAACACATCCCCCTCTGCTCCTTTCCATAACATAAGACCCGGGCAAGGCTGATTTGACTTGAGATCATGCTGCAGAGAACACAGGAACTTACAAGCTCTTTGGATTTCTGCCACGATGAACAGGTATTATTTGCATTTATAGCAAAAATATAACAAAACACTTTCAATTGTATATTTAAACAGACTAAAAAGGGAGCAAATAAGGTAAGTTTATGGCAAGTGTTTACATATACTTTAGAAAAAATATATACGTTTCTGCTTAAGAGAATAATTTTCTCAACAAAAGTGGCGTTTGCCTTTAATGTTATACATTTTGGGGTCTATTTAAAACAATTTCCAGAGCCATTCACTCTGCAGACATCTGTGAAAGTGTGTTATGTGTGAATAGAGGCAAAAACAAATATTCTTATATGTTTATTTCAGGTTAAATGTAATGTAATGAAATACCTCATTACGCCCCATAGATGGCGCCAAGGAGCATATCAAATAAGTATTTATAACCTATTCTCCTCAGTTCCATCTGGTGGCCATTATGCAGTATTTCATTCTATTCAACCGAATATACTAAGAACATTCGTTTTTGCCTTCTATTGCACAGAGATTCGCAGGGTGATTGGTTTTGTGAATTGTTTATAAATGGATCCATGGTTGATGCTTTTTTAGGGCTAATTCACACCAGCCACAGTGCGCTCTGGCCCGATTGGGGCTGGAATGCACTGGATCACTTTACGGCCGGCTCACAGTGTAGGGGCGGGAGGGAGAGTGGTGGTGCATTGAACGCAATGGCACCTCAGCCATACGGAAATGTGTGGCACATTAATGCCTGCTACAAGTACCATTTTTTTTTTTCCTGACCGGACCAGAACGCAGGCTTGATGTGCCACGCATTCCCGTGTGGCCGCTTGCACTGCGGCCGGAGGGCGTGGCTGCGGTGCCATTGAGTTCAATACACCATCACGACACACAACAAAGTGAGCCATCCGCAATACGATCCAATCGGGCCGGAACGCACTATGGCTGGTGTGAACTAGCCCTTAGCCCTGGAGACTTTCACTATGGCCTGCAGCAACACAATCCATACTCAGTGCACCCTGTTTAGCTTTCACAATAAACACACAGACAATAATGCACGCAATGGATTTCCTGAGTGTGAAGGCCGGAGGTTCCCCACTCCTAGATCCCAAGCTGCAACTTCGTCTTCTCATATACCACATAGCTGATACTGACAGCCGGGAGCACTTTCAGGAAGTTCGGAGCTATCCCTCTGTATAGGCCTGTAAATCCTTCATTCGCTATAATCTTGCGGAAGAGGCCTCCCATGCTAAGCTGAGGCGCGCCCTCTATAGATGCTGCAAGAGATGGAAGGACATTTTTAAAACAATGAAAAATACAGAGAATTACTCCTATAGAAGCCTATATGAATGGAATCACATTTCCCACTTTAAAACGTTTTAACATCTTTACCTCAGTGTTTTTAGAGCAATTTACACATTCAGCCATATAAACGAATAACACGGCTTCTGCTCACAGCACATTGTATTTTGATCTAAACTGGAAGTGCCAAAATACCCAAGGATACCTATGAGGGGGTTGCACTCTAAAGAGAGACTATATACTATATTTACAATGAAACAACTTTGTGTCAGTGGCAGAAAAGCTTGGGAGATCTTCACAGGAAATGGATGAGCTCTGCTCCAGCTCTCCTGCTCCTATTACAATACATACCTAGTATGTAATCCAATATGAAATAGAAGCTGTGATGTGCGATATGTCCTATCTAGAAATAATGAATGGGCGAACCTCCAGACTGTGACAGACAATTTGGGGAGCATACTTAGAATGTCCTCGACCTGATCCTCCAAAAATGGTGCCTAGATCATGTTCCCACTTGTATATACACCTGAATGTATGTAGGAGATCTAGTAAGTAGATGTGTGTGTATATAAGTGGGGGATAAAAGGCACCGGTCTTAGTTGGCTGAACTAGTGTCACCCAGTGGGGCAGGGTCAATTTTAATAGCATGGATCCATTCCTGGGCTTGCAAGGCATGGCATTATGTAAAAAGGATTTAGGACTCATTCACACTACTGAGCACACACTCACTGTGTCCCTATCCAAGGATATAGCCTGCCTGCCCTATTCCCAGAGTTAATTCGTAAAACCTAAACTCCTAGTAGATAAACACCAAATAAGGCAGGTATATAATAAAGAAAACATCACTTTAAATGCAACTAATGCAAGTACCTGAAACTGTTCAGTTAGCAACATTCTTTGGTCCCCTGTACAGCAGCACACAGGCTGGGAGAAGTAAGGGATAGTTCCAAATGAGAGTTTGTTGCACATGTGCTAACTGGGAACAGGCTGACAGTAGAAGACAGCAGAGCGAGTACATAGTTACATAGTATTTGAGGTTGAATAAAGACATTAGTCCATCAAGTCCAACCTATTAGGATCTCATTCTAGGAGTACCTGTACCCCTGTATATTACGGTCCCTTAAGAAATCGTCCAAAAGTTTCTTGAACAATTCCACATTATTTGCCGTTGACCATGCTGCACTAACGGTGCCTGGCAGGGGTGCTTGGAGTACAAAGCAGCCACAAAGATGCAGATGCTTCAGTACATTAAAAGGATATTTCCACCCCCCCAATGCTAGTATAAGGACTCACCTTAAATAATGCCTCTTATCCGAACATCATCTTCTTTCCTGTCGTTTTCAGGAGTCCCTCCAGTGCTGGTGCTGGTTTCTGATCCAGCGATGACCCCTCTCTCTTTCTGGCACTTCCTGTCCCACAGAGTCTGTGCGGGTGCACCCTGCCTCCATTGACTTACCTTGTGTCTCTCCTCGTCTCTCGGCCGAAGATCTGTACTGCGCATGCGCCCGCCCCATGTTCCTTTGCGGCCGACCGATAATTTTTTAGATCTTCGGACGAGAGCACGCGGCGGAGACACAGGTAAGCTTAAGCCTTTCTCGTAACCTTTTTTAATGTTTTTGCATAGATCTACTGCTTGCTAGCAGTAGATCTATGCAAAAACTCCTGAGGGTTTAATTATCCTTTAAAGAGTTCTCATGTATTTTGATGAAGTTAGCCAGAGTTCACCTTATTAAAAAAAAAATAATACTATCGATAACCACATTTTGATGAATCATAAAACTGACAATTCTCATAAATAAAATGGGTTGACCATATCAGGTCAAAAATAGAATGCAGCAAGGGAATACAGTAAGGGAAGATAGTTAGACCCAGTGCATTAAGAATTATTTTATAGATTTAAAAAAAAGGACTATCTAATCAATTACCATAAATTAAGATACTTAGTGTATGTTTCTGCCAAAGCAATGTATTCTCTGAAAAGTCATAAAATCCCGTTACTGCCGAATTCTTTTTTTGTTGCTAATAAGTTAATCATGGTGAGCAGCAACACAGATAATTGTCAGGGCCACTATTAAATTTGGCTGCACATTACGGATTAAATCATTTAGATATGCACATTTGGCATCCAGATCACAGGCAAGTCAGAATGGACTGTGCTTGCACATGTGCACACACTGAATTCTACAAGCCAAATATCTGCTTCCATGCCAAGAACCAATCTCTGTTCATTTCACAGGCGCACACACTATGCCAATGTACACTTATCCTAAGAGGAGAAAATGAAACCCCTACATAAATGTAAAAAAAAACAAAACTTTAATTTTGCTAATGACGACAAAACATAAATCATATCTTTTTACCTTGAGCTTGCATTCTCGTCCTGATCAAAGCTAATGGATAACTGGCAAGTTGGCCACAGGTACTTGATACAGTGCCACAGCCCAGCAGGACCAGGACCCCTGGGTTGGCAGAATCTGTAGCATATTTTTGCAGCCAAGCATTCTTAAGAGTCTGCAGGAGGAAAACAGAGATAGAAATATTTGTGTTAGAAGCCAACAAGCTAAAAAGGTCAAAAGAAAATGTGAAATATATATCTATGGTATATCTATATACACACATATATACACATATACACACACACACACATAAGGACCCTCGGTTCTTCATTTGTATCTGATGGACACCAGTAGGGTACCAGAGGTCTAACAGACATCTGGTGTCTCCACAGAAAGAACCTGTTACTGCAGCAAAAAAACAGACAACAAAAACCTAGTAATAAAAAACAGGTTTGCTATTCCAAACCATGTATGCTATTCCAAACTATTCTCCCACACTTTACAATTACAGTATGTCGTAAATACTTTGTACATTTGCAATGCAGTCATAACCTGCTCTCCCCACCACCTCTAAAAAACTCTGTCCACCGTAAAACCCTCCGTACTCCTCTCCTGCACATACTGACCACCATCATACCCTCATCATTACTCTCCTGCACATACTGACCACCATCATACCCTCATCATTACTCTCCTGCACATACTGACCACCGTCATACCCTCATTACTGCTCTCCTGTACACACTGACCACAATCACACCCTCATCACTCCGCTCCTGTACATATTGACCGCCGTCATACCCTCATCACTACTCTCCTGTAAAATACTTACCACTGTCATACCCTCATCACGCTTCTCCTGCACATACTGACCCTGGTCATACCCTCCGCAATTTCTGCTGCACATAATGCAACCCCCCTCCCCCCCAGAAATATCACTTACTGACTGTTTATGTGATTAGCTCACAGCTGTTCCTATCAGTTTTTCGATAATTAGAATATGTGAACAGATCATGTGCCTAGAGCCAGGCGATTGTTGCAGTCAGGAAGTAGAAGGAGCTGCAGGATGTGAGTGGAATCTGTGTGAGCTTTAATACAGCAGCAAGTGTAGCAGCAGTTGGGACTTTGCAAAGATGATTGCTAAATTTGTTGCAGTGTATGTAACTGACCAGAAGAAGAGGATTGGTTTTTAAGCAGAAGTGTTATACATTTAAAGGATATGTGCACTTTAAAACAAAGTACACTTAACTAACCAATCCCACCCTCCTGCACAGACGCGGGAGCGCGTGGGTAAGACACAGGTAAGTTTAAAGAGCTTTTAAAGCGATTTCTTTATTTACACTTTTTGCATAGATCTACTGCTTGCTATCAGTAGATCTATGCAAAAACACCGGAGGGTTTAATAACCTTTTAAGTCAGTAGGCGCTGACTTAAAGTAGCATTAAACCCTCAAACATTTTTTTTCAAAAATATAATTCCAGATCAAACATATAAACATTGCCCAGCAATGTGCAATACAAAAGGAACGGCAACGTTATACCCTCAATAAGAAGAAACTGGCATTTAAAAAAAAAAAAATGTAAGATGGAAGGGACAGCACTGGCCTTCCAGAACTACAAGGAATGCAATAAAAATGAAAAAGTTCCAAAGCCTCCAAAATAGAATACGAAAAATGAACGGCCACTGTTCGCAGAAAAAAAAAAAAAATCTTCCAATACAAAAACAATAAGAAGGTAAGAAAGGAACGGGTGGGTCCCATAAAGGATGAGAATGGGAGGTTGGATTACAAATGACAGGGAGATGGCCAAAGTATTAAATACATTCTTCTCCACAGTATTTACTCAGGAAAGCCACGTTCTAGAGACGCCTGATCGCTTGTATGTAAACAGCCATCGCTGGCTGTTTACATGCTCACAGTTTGCCCTCTCGTGTGCGCGCTGAGTGCCGCACACGAGAGGGGGGACGGGCAGGACGCCTTAAGACGCCCTCCCGCTCCTAGCAGACTTCCGTCCGGCCGTTCACAAACGACCATGGACGGAAGGTGGTTAATGTACACAAACAATAATCTGAGTAGCACTGGGAGGAAAACACCACTGTGGTTGACGGAAGCTAGGGTTCGCCGTGGACTAGAAAAACTTAATGTGAATAAACCCCCGGCACCAGATAAGTTGCACTTATGGATACTTAAAAGGAGAACTAGGAGGCGAGTGCTTTTCACTCACCTCATAGTTCTAGCCGGCCTGTGACAATGAGACTGTCACAGTCGGCTCAGTAGATCAGGAGGTGAGCGAACAGATACCGGGTTCGCTCGCCTCTCGATCCTGTCACGGCTCTCTGCCGTGACAGGGGAGGGGCTGGATTCCCCTCTCCCCGCTCCGATCTGCCAGCGCTGACTGGCGGATCGGACGGGGGAGGGGACATCTGGCTCTGCCTCTAGATAGGCAGAGCCAGCTGTCACTCACGCAGCTGGGCGGATCCAGACATAATTGTCGGGATCCGCTTCAGCTGCGGCGCCTCAGTATACCGCGAGCTGTCGCTCGGGGTATACTGAGCTTAGGGTGACGGGAGGACGCTAGTTTGTGTCCTCCCGTTACCCTAAGGAGAACTGTGGTGAAAAACCTTAACCCCATAGTTCTCCTTTAAAAGATCCAAGTACAATAATAGCGAGGCCATTGTGCCTAATCTTTACAAACTACATACTGACTGGGGAGGTTCCAGCTGACTGGCGTAAAGCAACTATTGTACCAATATTTAAAAGAAGGTTTGAGAAGCATAACTGGGAATTATAGATCCGTCAGCTTAACATCTATAGTATGCTAGTTATTTGAGGGCATGATAAAGGAACATATTCATGAATATGCTGATGGGCATGATATCATAAGTGACAACCAACATGGCTTCAGGAAAGACTGTTCATGTTAAACCAACCTGTTAGCTTTCTATGAAGAGGTGAGTGGCAACATACAGGTGAAACTCGAATAATTAGAATATCGTGCAAAGTTCATTTATTTCACTAATGCAACTTAAAAGGTGAAACTAATATATGAGATAGACTCATTACATGCAAAGCAAGATAATTCAAGCCGTGATTTGTCATAATTGTGATGATTATGGCTTACAGCTCATGAAAACCCCAAATCCACAACCTCAAAAAAGTAGATTATTACATGCAAATCAATAAAACAAGGATTGTACATAGAACAATATCGGACCTCTGAAAAGTACAAGCATGCATATGGACTCAGTACTTGGTTTGGGCCCCTTTTGCAGCAATTACTTTTGCGTGGCGGAAGGGAGCAATTACTTTTGCACGATATTCTAATTATTCGAGTATCACCTGTAGACAGAGGAAAGCCAGTGGACGTAGTGTGCCCTGACTTTGCAAAAGGTGCCTCATACACGTTTATTTACAAGCTTCAATCTTTGGTCATTGATGAAATGGTGTGTACTGTTGGATAGAGAACATGTCCAGAGAGTTTCAATAAATGGCTTATTTTCCAAGTGGTTCTTGGTTGGCAGTGGTGTGCCCAGGGTTCGGACATTGTGCCATTGCTTTTCAACCCGTTTATCAATGATATTGGGACTGCTATTAATAGCAATATTTCAATCTTTGCTGACGATACCAAACTGTCGCGTCTACATGGCAGATGAGATTTAATATTGAGAAGTGTAAGGTTATGCATTAAAAATACGAAAGCGAGCAACTCCTTAAAATGGGAGCTCCACTGGGAGAATTAGAGGTGGAAAAATAGGATTTTTGTACTCACCGTAAAATCCTTCTCTCTCCGTTCATTGAAGGACACAGGGAACAGATCGGAGATCATGTAGTGTAGGGTAATATCGCCACCTGCAGGAGAAGGATGCAAGGCACAAAACTAAAGACCAATTACAGCCTAGGGGCAGCCCCTGCTGGTGGCCAAAACCCCCACCTGCTGACAAGTCTCCTGTAAGTAACAAGCAGTTAGGAGTACACACCCACACAGAGGGGCGGGACCTGTGTCCTTCAATGAACGGAGAGAAAAGGATTTTACGGTGATTACAAAAATCCTATTTTCTCTTCCGTTCATTGAAGGACACAGGGAACAGATCGGAGATCATGTAGTGTAGGGACGTCACAAAGCAGTACCTGAAGGAGGGGTGGGCAGAAAAAACCCAAATAGAAAACAATCCCCTCAAACGGCCGCCTGCAATAACATGCGCCCCAAACCAGCATCCGCCGATGCCAAATCATCCACATTCTAAAACTTGGCAAAGGTGTGAACAGAAGACCAAGTAGCGGCCTTACAAACCAGGGAAACCGAGGCACCAGGACGGAAGGCCCAAGATGCCTCAACAGCCTTTGCAGAATGGGCCTTAACAGAAAAAGGCTAACGCCCCTTAATGGCACACGCCTGAGAAAACGCGTTGCGAATCCAGCGGCCGAGGAAGCGACCCGACACTCCGAGGACCATCCGCAACAACATTAAGGAATCCGACTCGCGGAAGGGAGCTGTAGCACCCAATTAAACCACATCTATCCTTCCTATGAACGGGCTTCGGACACCAGGAAGGTAAAAACAATGTCCACATTGAGATGGAAGACCGGAAACCCCTCTGGCAGGAAGGACGGTCGAGGTTGTAGGATAACCTTGTCCCGATGCAAGACAAGCAATGGCGAAGTGCAAAACAGAGTCACCAACTCCGAAACCCTGCGAACGGAAGTGATTGCAACCAAAAAGGCCACCCTTTGAGACAAGGGCAGAAGCGGAAGTTCCCGCAAAAGGTCCAATTAGGAAATTCCCGCAAAAACGAGAGAACCAGGTTCAGATCCCAAGGCGGTAATGGGGATCGACCAGGAGGAGCAATCTGCGTAACCCCTGTACGAAGGTGCGAACCAAAGCGGAGGACGCGATGGGCGTCCGGAAAGAACTGTCCAGGCCCGAAACCTGGGACTGCACCGCACTTAAGGCCAGCCGTGATCTACCTCACGGTGCAAAAAGACCAAAACCCTGGTCACCGAGAACAAACGAGGCAGAAAAACACATGACTCACACCCGGCAAAATAAGCCCTTCAGGGAGGGTGATAGATCCTCCGAGACAAGGCCCGCGGACTCTCAGCATCGAAGAGATAACCGCAGCCGACCGACCTCAGTCCCAAAGGATTACAGCTTGGTAAGTCCACTACAGTCCTCCGCTCTACCAACTGAGCTACCGAAGGATCCCTTCAAAACCGGGCCGTCAAGCCAGCAACTGTAGAGACGGACGGCACACCGAACCCCGAGAAAGAAGATCCGGACGAATCGGCAGCCGCCAGGGAACGTCCGCTACCAACCAGACAACCTCCGCT
>NW_017307027.1:808680-811492 GCF_000935625.1 Nanorana parkeri | reverse complement strand
CCCCCACCTGCTGACAAGTCTCCAGTAAGTAACAAGCAGTTAGGAGTACACACCCACACAGAGGGGCGGGACCTGTGTCCTTCAATGAACGGAGAGAAAAGGATTTTACGGTGATTACAAAAATCCTATTTTCTCTTCCGTTCATTGAAGGACACAGGGAACAGATCGGAGATCATGTAGTGTAGGGACGTCACAAAGCAGTACCTGAAGGAGGGGTGGGCAGAAAAAACCCAAATAGAAAACAATCCCCTCAAACGGCCGCCTGCAATAACATGCGCCCCAAACCAGCATCCGCCGATGCCAAATCATCCACATTCTAAAACTTGGCAAAGGTGTGAACAGAAGACCAAGTAGCGGCCTTACAAACCAGGGAAACCGAGGCACCAGGACGGAAGGCCCAAGATGCCTCAACAGCCTTTGCAGAATGGGCCTTAACAGAAAAAGGCTAACGCCCCTTAATGGCACACGCCTGAGAAAACGCGTTGCGAATCCAGCGGCCGAGGAAGCGACCCGACACTCCGAGGACCATCCGCAACAACATTAAGGAATCCGACTCGCGGAAGGGAGCTGTAGCACCCAATTAAACCACATCTATCCTTCCTATGAACGGGCTTCGGACACCAGGAAGGTAAAAACAATGTCCACATTGAGATGGAAGACCGGAAACCCCTCTGGCAGGAAGGACGGTCGAGGTTGTAGGATAACCTTGTCCCGATGCAAGACAAGCAATGGCGAAGTGCAAAACAGAGTCACCAACTCCGAAACCCTGCGAACGGAAGTGATTGCAACCAAAAAGGCCACCCTTTGAGACAAGGGCAGAAGCGGAAGTTCCCGCAAAAGGTCCAATTAGGAGATACCCGCAAAAACGAGAGAACCAGGTTCAGATCCCAAGGCGGTAATGGGGATCGACCAGGAGGAGCAATCTGCGTAACCCCCGTACGAAGGTGCGAACCAAAGCGGAGGACGCGATGGGCGTCCGGAAAGAACTGTCCAGGCCCGAAACCTGGGACTGCACCGCACTTAAGGCCAGCCGTGATCTACCTCACGGTGCAAAAAGACCAAAACCCTGGTCACCGAGAACAAACGAGGCAGAAAAACACATGACTCACACCCGGCAAAATAAGCCCTTCAGGGAGGGTGATAGATCCTCCGAGACAAGGCCCGCGGACTCTCAGCATCGAAGAGATAACCGCAGCCGACCGACCTCAGTCCCAAAGGATTACAGCTTGGTAAGTCCACTACAGTCCTCCGCTCTACCAACTGAGCTACCGAAGGATCCCTTCAAAACCGGGCCGTCAAGCCAGCAACTGTAGAGACGGACGGCACACCGAACCCCGAGAAAGAAGATCCGGACGAATCGGCAGCCGCCAGGGAACGTCCGCTACCAACCAGACAACCTCCGCTTACCCCACCCTTCGTGGCCAATCTGGAGCCACAGGGATGACGGGAATGTGCTCGGCCGCGATTCTGCGTAGAAGACGCGGTAAACGGTACATCGGAGAGACGCGGAAAGCAGACCATAATGGTCTCATGGAGCCACCAGGGCATGCACTGCATCCGCCCCAGAATCCCGAGTCCGGGTATTGGACCGATCGACTTGCTGATTGAGACGAGATCCCAGGAGACCCACATCCGGAGTCCCCCACCTAAGGTAGAGTTGATGAAACACTCCCGGATGCAAGGGCCACTCCCCGGATCCACCGTTTGGTGACTGAGATAGTTGGCCTGCCAATTCTCCACCACCGGAACGTACACGACGGAGAACATGCTCCCCTGCCCAGGAGATACCACCTGCCCCATCCCGAGCCGGGATGGTTTATGTAAGCCGTACCGCCCTGTCCAGTGACAAGGGAGACTTGTCCTATTGCGACAAGAAGTCCCCCCAGCAGCATCCTGGCATGGTGCAGCGTGGAAGACACCGCCTCGAAGGAGGCCACCATGAGAACCAGAACCTGCATGCAAGACCGGATCGTCGAGCACCGGCGTGACCACAACAACCTTGTATGTGGGCGAAGCTTGAGGAGGTTCCCCGCGGGCAGAAAGCTTGTGTAAGGACGGAGTCCAGAACCAGGCCCAGATACCAAAGATGAGTGGACGTTGCCAGACAAGACGTTTGCTAGTTCAGGAGCCAGCCGAACTCCACCAATGACCGCACGGCGACCGCAAGGTCTGCCACCAGAGAAGAATATGGCTCCGCCCTCAACAGATCATCCAGATCCCCCACAATCGAGATCCCCCGACAAAGCCGGAATCGGGAGCCAAAACCCTGGTGAAAAACTGAGGCACCGTCGCCAGACCAAAAAAGCAGAGCGACAAAACTGGTAATGTTCGTCCCCCAAGCAATACGAAGGAAGCGGTGATGTGAGGAACAGACGAGGATATGAAGGTAGGCATCCTTGATGTCGATGGAGGCCATGAAAAGACCCCTGACGAAGACACACCACCACGAATCGGACAGATTCCATCCAGAGCCTGCGCACCCGCACAAACGGTGTTTAGGCACTTGAGGCCCAGGATGGGGAAAATCCCCCCCGTCTTCGGAACAGGCAAACAGGTTGGAATAACCCATCTGAACCACTCCAAGGCGGGCACCGGAACAATCACCCCCTGAAACAAGAGGTCCACCACCACGCTGTGAAGGGCCGCAAGCCGCTCCCGAGGCCGGCGTGTGTTGGAAAAACAACCTGTCCCCCGGGCGCAACAGAAACTCAATCTTGGAGCCTGAAGACATCAACCCCCGCACCCAGGTGTCGGATACGCGGGACAGCCAAAGGCCCGCAAAGAGTCGAAGGCGTTCCCCCCCGCCCCCCCC
>NW_017307027.1:803328-808191 GCF_000935625.1 Nanorana parkeri | reverse complement strand
GTTGTGTGTTGCCAGGCACATTGTGCGGCCTGGGTAGACGGCGACTTGTTGGACCGTCCGCCTCACTCCAAGGGAGGAGGGGAACAAATAAACCGCTCGTGAGCAGAGAAGGAAGGAAGGACTGGGCTTCCGCCGGTGGTCCCTAGGCTTTTTAGCCCGAGGCAAAAAAAGGTACTCTAACCGCCCGTCAGATCCCCGGTAAAAGGCAATCCCGTCAGGGCCCTTTTGGGGGCCTGATCCGCCGACTAGCAGTTAAGTTAGAGAAGTCGGCGTAGTGTAACCGCAGACACTGACATGCATTCCAGGCCCTGCACCATTCGGTCTGCCAGACCAACGAAGAAAAATTCTCCTCCATGAAGCCCTGACGCAGCATCTTAGCCCATTCTGTCAGGGTCCTGGAGACCAGAGCCGAGGCACACATTGAGGGCAGCGATCCCCCAGCAACCTCCCAGGCCGCCCCAAGCAGCAAGGCCGCCCCAAGCAGCAAGGCCGCAAGTGTCCCTCAGTGAGGGAAAACAAGGGGGAAGAGGAGGAAGGGGGAGAGGGAGGAAGGGGGAGGGGAACGAAGGAGGCCCACAGACCCCGCCAGGAGACCCCCCAATGAACCCCTCAGTGACCGCAAAGGGCACCACAACCAAACAGAAGGGCAGGCAGCCCCTGGAGTCCTCCCGCACAGTGCCTGCCCCACATACATACCACCATGTTGGGGAACGCGCACCGTCTTCGCACCGCAGCCACTGCCAGCACCGGAGACGTCGGGCCGAATCCACGCGGAGCCAAGAGGTAAGGACAGCGGGCAGAACGCCCCCGACCACAGTCGTGGCGTCGCCTGCCTGTACGGAGTGCTGTGACCGGTCGGCCGAGACCCCCGGTCATATGCAATTCCATTGGGACAAGCCCACAGGCCACTCCGTCGAGACAGAGTTGTCACAGCCAGCATGTCGCCCGGGCGGCACTTGCTAGAAGAATCATCGACAAAAACAGGAAGAAGTCAGGTAAGAATGCCCGAGAAAAATTCTTAGCTCCTTACTCCTGACGCTAGGCAAAAAACTGGAGACTTGTCAGCAGGTGGGGGTTTTGGCCACCAGCAGGGGCCGCCCCTAGGCTGTAATTGGTCTTTAGTTTTGTGCCTAGCGTCCTTCTCCTGCAGGTGGCGATATTACCCTACACTACATGATCTCCGATCTGTTCCCTGTGTCCTTCAATGAACGGAAGAGAAAAGGTTTGGGAGTCCTAGTTGACTGTTGCCTTAGTAACAGCATGCAAAGTCAGGCAGCAGCAAATAAGGCGAGCAGGGCACTATCATGTATAAAAGAGGTAATGTATAGTAAAGACAAAATCAATATTTCTGCCCCTGTACAAAACACTGGTCCGGCCACATCTTGAGTATGCGGTTCAGTTTTGGTCACCGATTCACAGAAGAGATGTGCCTTGAGCTGGAGAGAGTCCAGAGAAGGGCAACAAAGCTAATAAAGGGGTTAGAGAACCTAACACTATGAGGAAAGGCTGCAAGCGTTAAATTTGTTCACTCTTGAAAAGAGGAGACAGAGGGGACATGATATTAATGTACAAATAGTTTATTGGTGATGGGATAATCAGTAATAAATTGTGTACTGTTAGTTCAGTCAAGAATACAAGAGGCCGCTAGCTGAAACTGGAAGAGAAAAGGTTTAATCTTAAACAAGCGAAGAGGATTCTTCACTGTGAGACATGTAAAATTGTGGAACTCCCTTCCACAGACCACAGACCGTGGTATCAGCTGAGAGTATGGAATCATTCAAGAACTATCTAGATACTTTTCTCAGCGCACAAGATATACAGGGGTACAGGTAATCTTAGTAACACACACAAACCCAAAAGGTTGAACTCGATGGACCCGTGTCTTTATTCAACCTTAACAACTATGTAACGTTTCCAGCAGCTCTCCAAGCTTGTTCACACCGAAAGCATGTGCGTTCGCAGTGCAGGTGGGGGGGCGTGGAAGAGGTGCCATTGAATTCAATGCACCGCCACGCCCCAGAACGCGGGGAGAAGTTTCTTAGCGATCGTGGTGTGTTCCAGCAGCTACCGCTCTGGAACGCACACGCTTTCGGTGTGAACAAGGCCTCCATCTACTACCTAGGAGGAGTGGGGAGCAGGAAACAAGGGAGTCTTTTGCCTTGCTGCGTCTGTGTATTTGTTGACACACACAGCTCAGTAGCACACACAAGGGTGGCTCCATAAGACCCTGTGAGGGAAAGGAGTCACCCTAAAACAGAATATTAAAGCAAGTGTTCAGGGGACCGGGAGATTCTGCAGGAAGATAAAACCTTTAAACATCCATCCAGGAGCAGTATACATTGCAAGTGATTTATTAACCATTTAAAATAGCTTAAAAACCTTTTGACTTTAATATCATTTTAAAAAGGCAAAAAGGGTAAGTGCATTTTGTATTAATGATAAATCAGATCTGAAAAGATGAATACATTAATTTTAAAGCAATACGTAAAAGAATAAAGATTACCTCATAGATGGCAAGATCAATGCCTGCATAGGGAATAATACCCAGGATATTGGGTATATATCCTTTATAAAAAGCCAGGACACCTTCCCTTTTTAGAATCTTCTTAGCACAGTCAAACATTCCATTATATTGTCCAGTCTTCCCCACAGCTAAACGAGTCTTCATAACCTGGAACACAACAAACCTTCAGCTAAAATACACTTCCTAAATGTACACTTTCAGAAGTTGTTCACTTCTGAAAAAGTGGAGACAGGGTACGTCTTACTAGGTAGATTCAGCCTACTGACCACTAGATGGAAACTCTGACATGTTGCAGTTGTCACCAGACCAGGGGTGGGGGGGGGTAAATCTTCCAATGAAAAACACTTGTTCTGGTGACAACTATATTATTGAAATACACATACAAATCATTGAAAAGTCAGGTCTGCCTAGGATTAACATTTCAGTTCTAACTGATGTCTAGAGGGTTAAATAATCCTCTGGTTTCTTTGCGATTCCAGTAGATAGATCTCCCCATCATGGTCCCCAGCTCTGTTTTTGGTTCTCCAGCATCTCACTCCTCCTGATAGAATAGGAACATTTCCACCACTTTGTGTGCCTTCTCCATACAATTATATACATTTTAAATCCTACACCGGTGCAACAGCGAGGGGGTATCCCAATGCTGGACCAAAACAAAGAGATCTCACTGCATATGTTTTAAAAGGCACATATAAGTAAACTGACAGGTATCTAACTAAAAGAACTATCACTGTTGAGTAGGCTGACCCATTTATGATTTCAATTAGATTAGATAAAAAGAAAAATGTAAATACCTCCATAGGATATATACAAGTCTGTGCTGTTGCTCCAGCCAAAGACCCAGCTATAAATCTCTGGGGGGTACCCAACTTCCCACTTTCAGAGGTAAATAGCTTCTTGTACTGCAAGACAAAGAAAACTAGACATGTTTTGTATACATTTCCACATGATGCAAAAAACTGTAACCCTACAAAATGCTTGTTTTAAGAGATGGGCAGCACTATTATAATACCAATGCTGAATTAGATTATTTCTGATTCTCACTGAAGACTAATAGTATAAAAAAACTTTTCTGAACGATTTACAAAACTAACAATAGCAACACTGACACCTTCAGGATGAAAATTGTATTACACATTCAAGAAGCAATACAATATACAGTGATACCTTGGTTTAAGAGCATAATTCGTTCCGGAAGCATGCTTGTAATCCAAAGCGCTTGTATATCAAAGCAAATTTCCCCATAGGAAATAATGGAAACTCAGATGATTCGTTCCACAACCCAAAAATATTCATATAAAATAATTACAATACTGTACTGTAATATAATACTGTACAAAATATAAAGAAAAATAAACAATTACAGGTACTGTACCTTTGTGGTTGGTGTGAGGGAGACGAGAGAGAGGAGAATTATTGTGTAGGGCGACTTTCACTATCACTCAAGGAATCACTGCTATCTCTTGGCTCAATGGAATCTTTTTCATTTCGTGAAACCTTAACAAGGAATCTATCCAATGACACTTGCTTTTGCCTCCTTTTGAGGATTTCGCGGAAATGTGACATTGCATTGTCGTTAAACAGATTCATCGCTCGCACTGCTACAGCCTTATTCGGGTGGTGCTTTTCTACAAAATTTTGCACTGTTTCCCACATTTTACACATCTCCCTAATCTTATTTGAAGTGAGGGATTCCTGCGCCTTATTCTCATCCTCCTCTGCAGATGAGATCTCCTCCATAACCTCCTGCTGTTGCTCGCAATGCAGATGCATCAGTTCGTCAGTGGTCAGCTCCTGGCCATGTTCCTCCACCAGCTCTTGAATGTCGTCCTCATTCACCTCCAGTCCCATGGTCTTCCCCAAGGACACAATTTCATCAACAACTGGCGACTCCTGTTCATAAGCAGGCCCCTCTAATCCATGTCCAAAAACGCAATCAGGCCACAGCTTTCTCCAAGCAGAATTCAGGGTTCTCTTGGTGACCCCATCCCAGGCTTTATCGATGATCTTGAGGCAGTTCACGATATGAAAATGATTTTTCCAAAACTCTCGAAGGGTAAGGTTTGTTCCTTCGGTCACCTCAAAGCATCGCTGAAATAGTGCTTTGGTGTAAAGCTTTTTAAAGTTGGAAATGACTTGCTGATCCATTGGCTGGAGGATTGGAGTGGTGTTGGGCGGAAGGAACTTAACCCTAATGAACTCGAATTCTTCCAGTAAGTCATCCTCAAGGCCTGGAGGATGAGCAGGAGCATTATCCATAATCAGCAATGCTTTGAGTGGCAGATTCTTTTCTAAAAGGTATTTCTTCACTGCAGGACCGAAGACCTCGTTGATCCACT
>NW_017307027.1:753648-802492 GCF_000935625.1 Nanorana parkeri | reverse complement strand
GATTTGCCACCCGTTACCTTAGAGATAGCCGCATCAAGCTTTCCTCCGAAGAGGTTGGTCCCGTCAAAGGGAATCTTGCACCAGCTGGTTTTGGAAGAGTTATCCGCCACCCAAGGCTTCAGCCACAGCGCTCGCTTGGCAGTGACGGTGTAAAGCATGGCTCTGGCCGAGCTGCGAACAACATCGATGGCTGCCTCCGCCATGAAGTCTCCCGTCAGCCTCAGTTCTTGAAGGGCCGAGATAACTTGGTCTGTATCGACGTTTGCCCGCAGGGCTCTCTCCAGATTGTCAATCCAAATCGACACTGCCCATGACACACATGTTAATGCGATCGCTGGGCGCCAGGCCCCTCCAGCAGCCGAATAGGCCCTCTTCAGGTCCAGGTCAATCTTACGCTCCAAAGGATCCCGGAAGGAAACTGCATCCTCCATGGGGAGCGTAATATGGCGTGCAAGACGCATGACTGCTGCGTCTACTACCGGTGGGTTAACTAGGCTTGCAATATCCTCTTCATTAAGTGGATATAGTTTTGTTAGCCTATTGTTGAGGTTCAGCTCTTTTTCCATCTTCTTCCACTCCTCCTGGACGATTCCCTTAATCTCCTCCAGGAACGGAAAAGTGTTAGTTGTCTTTAGAAGATGGGGAAAATAAGTTCTAGAGGTGGAAGCTACTGCGACCGGCTCTTCCCAACCTAGCGCCTCCTTCCTGATATAGTTACACATTTTATACTTGGAAGGGCCACAGGGATCCTGTAAAACACTGTAGTCGCCACAGCTACTACAGTGCACTTCTAGGTCAGGGGTGGGCAAACTCTGATCCTCCAGTTGTGCTGAAACTACAAATCCCATGATGCATTTGTCTCTGGCTGTCATGCCTGTGGCTGTCAGAATCCTGCAATGCCACATGGGATTTATAATTCCACAACAGTTGGAGGGCTGAAGTTTGCCCACCTCTGTTCTAGGTTGTGCATTGCTGAGCGACTTCCCCTTTGCTGTGAAAACAGAGGGTTGCTTCATCGGCACAGCAGCCATTAAGCAAACTCTTCATATTTTTATCAATTAATACTAGGCATTTTAGAATTGTATGAGGGATATGTATAGCCTCAAACTAAATAAAATTAATCCCTGTCCAGATTAATCTCCAGGTCCCAACAATGACTTTGGATGACATGTGCATTCACTGCACAAGCATCACATACTCACATAAGTGAACACAATGTCACTCAAACTTTAAGCTATCGCAAACTTGTGATAAAGTTGTCATTGTGCTGATTTGTGCCCTTTTCCACCCGATTTAATATTTTTAAGTTATTATAACAATTTAGGCAAACCGTTTCTTCCCCCAGCCAATGTTGCAATGTAGGGTTGGTAAGGGGAATAAAGTGTTCCCAAAGTAAAAACGTATGTTCACCGTGAGGTTTACCATTCCACTAGGTTACATAAAAGTTGCACTATTGTGATATTTTATTCAGTGGATTTGCAAAAGGAATATTTTTCTCATTTTTTGCGTTTCCTAATATAAACCAAGGTGACAAAATCTATGTATCCAAATAAAATCCGCATCGGTCATGAAACAAAACCCTGTATAATAGATTACAAGACCTAAAAAAATAGGGATGCACAGATACCAAAAAGGTCTTGGGGATAGATAAAGATAGATAGAGAGACAAAGAAATATATACATTAGGGATGCACCGATATATCGGCCGCCGAAACATATCGGCCAAAATTGGCATTTTTGGCTAAATGCCGAAAGTGCCATTTTTGTGCCCATACATCGGCGCATCCCCGCTTTCTCTCCTCCCCGCTGGGCGCTGCGCTGTGTCTCAGCAGGGAGGAGAGAAAGCGACAGCCGGCCGAGCGCTGCAGTTGGAGAGTGCTGTCAGCGGCCGGTGTCTCTCCTCCCATACCGCTCGGCCACTTATAACAGTGCAGCAGAGCGGTGTGGGGGCGGAGACAGCACTGTCGCAGTAGGCTGGGCTCTCCTCTCGCACTGCTCACTCAGCCTCCTGCGACCGCGTGTCAGAGAGGAGAGTTATCTATCTATCTATCTATCTATCTATCTATCTATCTATCTATCTATCTATCTATCTATCTATCTATCTATCTATCTATCTATCTATCTATATATATATATATGCAGCAATAGCATTTTTTCCAGACCATGTACAAGTGCTGATACTTTTCCAAGTACTCACAGATACAAGTACTGGTTTAGTGTCATGCATTTTTCTAAAACAATACAGACTAATGATTTCAGGACAGTGGTGGAGCGCCAGAGCCCAGTTACAGCTGCAAACCTGGAAGTTCGCATGAAAATGTCAAGTATTGGCACTTGTATCTGAACTCGTATCTGTGCATTCCTATAAAAAAAAAATAATGTGCTTAGCCAAGACATCACCAAAAAAAAAAAAGGGCCCTGGGATTCAGGGGGATATAGGGATAAAAGGGTCAGGAGACTCAATTAGTTAATCATTCAATATCACCCCCTGAATGAGCTCATAGTCTAAAGCATTATTTTACTTATTTACCCCAGAAGAACCTTTGAAAAAAAATGTCAGGAACCCCTGCTAAAATGAAATAAACCTAATGTTTGTAGAACATTGGTGCAATAACTAAATTGTAGAACATTTCCAATACAAGAGTAAACAATATGACATGTTTGACACACTGGGCAGTTCATTTTTTACTCCCTTCTACTCTTTTAGTAATAATCTTTGAATTAAACAGTTATAACAGAAACAGACAGTAAAAATGGTGGTGTCCACTAACAAGTGATCAGTGTAGAAGTGCCCCCTTGTATTGCTAGTCAGTGTAGTTAGAAGACAAATTTGTTATTCCACAACCATTTAATTATTATTTTGAAAGGGTTCTACTATATACTCACGTGTGTATACATTCCGCCTTACCTGATCATAGGCCCAGAATTTCATGGCCGTCTCTGGGGCGATTTTGATGACGTTAACGCCATTCCCCCGCCAGAGGGATTTGATACCTCCTTCCTTCACCATTTGCTTTAGACCAGCCAGCATGTTTGCGTTTCCTTTGGTCCCATGCACCTGGAAAAAAGTTACAGATTTCCTCATCAAAATGACACATCGTTACAGTTCATTTAGGAAAACTAAGCATTTCTGTATTCAGTCACTACCTCTTGATTAACTGTTTTGCAAGTTATATCATTTATGTTATTCCTCGTTTCAATAGCATAAATAGTAGAAAGAAACCTTTAACGTATTACTTCTGTTATTTTACAATTACATTTTTGCAGAATATCACTAACAGTGTATAATGACCATATTTAGCGACACTCCAATATATACCGACACACATATTTACCGACACTCCAATACGGGTTTCGATAACCATTTTATGGGTGGCAGTCTAAGTCAGAGGTTATTTCATTCCAATGAATTTAGATCTGAATAGCTGGAACAGCAGTTTGGTAGAACTGTATGCCGCTAATCTACTTACATATGTTACAAACCAGTGCATGACCGACTAAATATACATATTATCCACAAAGCCTAAATACATCATAAAGTATTTTATAACTAGGACAGACAAATACCTGCATCATAACTTTCAAACGGTCAAGAGGGGCAGTTCCTGTACGGGACACGGCTCCAGCCAATCCTCCGGCCAAAAGCTGTCTCCACCACTGACCAGTCTTCTTCTCCTCTTCTGTAAACTCATCTGGAATAGTGAGGCTGTCACCAATATCCAGCACCTGAAAAGTATGAACATAGCATAATATCCAGCATTGAACACCACAAATCCTGCATGTGCTCAGGCCAAATAAATATTTTAGAGCTAGCCAAGCAATGTTACTTTTTAAGTCACTGGCCTGATCAGGTGAACAAATGTCAGGGTTGCAGAACTGGAAAATGGAGAATGAAAGATATTGTGGGAGGTGTGAGTAAGGTGGGGAGGCAGAGGTGGGTGACCCATAGGTCCCAAAGTTCACTATGAGGAGGTAGGTGACCCATAGGTCCCAGATTACCTTGAATTTGGTTATTGTGGGTGTACGTCTTGCTGTCAACTTTTTATTTGGGAATGTTGAGTGAAGTCTATCTTTGACTTCAACTAATGAGAATGAATTGTACAGCCAAGCTTTCACTATAGTTTGTTTCGAGGCAGTAAAGGTGAGCGCCATGGGAGTGAATTGGTTTTTCGAGAAACCATCTGATTTATTATTAAAGTGACATTAAAGTCCAAAAATGTTTTCCCTCCCCCCAATGTTAATGTTAGCACTTACCTTAAATTATGTCTCTTAATTCGATCTTCCTCTTCTTTCCTGATCCAGCGCTTACTCCTCTGTCCTTGCTGGTACTTCCTGTCCCAAGGTGTCTGCATGCGGGTGCACGCGTCCATAGACTTAACCTTGCGTCTCTCGTCTCACGGCCGAAAATCCGAACTGCGCATGCGCCCACCCCAAGATGCTTTGCGGCCGCCCGAGCAGTTTCGGATTTTCTGACGGGAGCGCACGGCGAAGACTGGGTAAGTTTAAGCCGCTGTTCAAGTGGTTTTTTTTGTTTTTGGTTTACTTTTTGCATATATCTACTGCTTGCAAAAACACCGGAGGCTTTAGAAACCCTTTAAGAAGCGCTTTGTATGGATTCTCATGCTAAATGTATCAAATACCTCCTCTACCCCAGGACTCATCTGGGAGACGCCAATACATGTGTCATACACACTTGCTGGGGCCTATTGATTAGAAGTCAATTAAACTTACCATTATGTTTTTGGATTGTGAAGTAAACTGGAGTATCTCAAAGGCATCAAACCAACATTAGAACATAAAAGGATTACATTTGAAGAGATCTTTGTGTTACATTGCAACTCACCGTTGAATGTTTCCAGAAACGAATAATTTCCTGAATGTTATCTGCAGGATTAAACAGAAAGTGGTTCCCCAATGTTAATGTTAGCACTTACCTTAAATTATGTCTCTTAATTCGATCTTCCTCTTCTTTCCTGATCCAGCGCTTACTCCTCTGTCCTTGCTGGTACTTCCTGTCCCAAGGTGTCTGCATGCGGGTGCACGCGTCCATAGACTTAACCTTGCGTCTCTCGTCTCACGGCCGAAAATCCGAACTGCGCATGCGCCCACCCCAAGATGCTTTGCGGCCGCCCGAGCAGTTTCGGATTTTCTGACGGGAGCGCACGGCGAAGACTGGGTAAGTTTAAGCCGCTGTTCAAGTGGTTTTTTTTGTTTTTGGTTTACTTTTTGCATATATCTACTGCTTGCAAAAACACCGGAGGCTTTAGAAACCCTTTAAGAAGCGCTTTGTATGGATTCTCATGCTAAATGTATCAAATACCTCCTCTACCCCAGGACTCATCTGGGAGACGCCAATACATGTGTCATACACACTTGCTGGGGCCTATTGATTAGAAGTCAATTAAACTTACCATTATGTTTTTGGATTGTGAAGTAAACTGGAGTATCTCAAAGGCATCAAACCAACATTAGAACATAAAAGGATTACATTTGAAGAGATCTTTGTGTTACATTGCAACTCACCGTTGAATGTTTCCAGAAACGAATAATTTCCTGAATGTTATCTGCAGGATTAAACAGAAAGTGGTCCCGCCACTCATTCCAGTCTACTGTGAGGGTGCCATCTGCATCCATACTGGCGAGAGACAAAATTAATCAAAGTTTACTAGTCAATCTTTTATTCTAATTTTAGAAAAATTAGCAAAAGAAAACCCCTGGATCATAACTATGGACATGATATACCCCATAAAATGTTAAAAATGCAAATGGGAGAATAAATGTTCCAACCCTTTTACTTTTTTTAATAGCACTTTCATTTAGTAGTTTTGACTTTGAGGCTTCAAAAATTGCATAAAACGTTACTCAACAGAAAATTAAATAAATAATATATTTTTTTTAAATTAGCAAGCTACCGTACATATATCATCGAATTACATACATGTAACTGGTTTTGCCAGATGACTGGTATTTCTAACACTGATTGTATAATCTCCTTTAGATGTATCAGCAATATTATAGTGAAAGGGCCTGCCTGACTGGATACAAATTGATTGGATAGACTACGTGTGTCCTCATATTATATAGAGTTTTAGTAAATCTAAAGTTGATTGTACAGTAACATGTATGGTGGCCCTAACAGCCCTTCCAGACAAAAGCGCCTGCCTGTTGACCTGACGTTTCTCTGCTGCAGTTAAGCACCCCAGCTAGGTCACCTTCGTTTCCTCGCCTGTTATTGGCCGGCAATGGAACAGCAACAAAGTAATGAGTTCATCTCTTATATCTGGTCAGCACATGACAATGCATCAGAGTCTGATTGGACAAAGATACTGCCTCTTCCTCTCCCATCAGGAGTGCTGCTGTAATGGGGATTAACTTTGAAATAAAGTAAAACTTGGATATTTATACTAGTTAGTTCATAAAACGAATGTTTTTAATATCTGGGTTTAGATATACATTACAACTCTTGGAAATTACAAAATTATATTGCAGTGTACTGAGCTGGTCCAATCAGCTGCAGCCAGGGCATGTCCTGCCCCGAAGCTACACGTAACAAAGGGGCAGGGAATGCCCTGGCTGCAGCTTGATACAGTTATATTATGGCTCCTAATAGCACCCCAACACCTTTGTAACAAGGCAGGCACGGACAACAAATTGTTCTGGGTCTCTTGTTTAGCGATCAGCTCGTGCAAACTTTAGAAACTTAAGAAAAGCCATGTTAAAAAGTTAATAAGTGACCTAAGGAGCCCTGCCATTAAAAACTATATATAGTGGTTTCGCATTGAATTCTTCAAAGAGACACTGCCACCTTGCCCATGCAGGAGACCGCGTCTATGGAAAGGGCATCCCATACCAAATAAAGTCACGTAATCTGCAGCACTGAGGAATGCAATATCTCCTTCGTCACCGGTTCTCATTAAGTGGATTTTGCAATCATAAATACTTCTTTTATTGTAGCTTAGTGTGTCACAATAAACATAACGAGCACTTCCTTTGTTCATGCAGAAAGGCTTATCTCGATGTATTTTTATGCCTGTATATTTCTCTCAGCACGGGTTTCCTTTAACCTCTTTATGACCAGGGCTTTTTTGTGAAATAGTGTTGGTCACCAAGAAGTTAAAGAAAACCTGAGCCGTCACAAAGCTGGAAGTAGGTCATAGTGTAGATCTATTGACGTTTGTAGAAACACCCCAAGAGAAGAGCTAGTTGCCCACAGTCCAAAATGCAAGATATCTGGGAATAGGTCATACTGAACATTAGGGCTGCAACAACTAATCGATTATAATCGATGATTGAAAAAGTTGTCAACTTTTTCAATCATCGATTAATCGGCTTCCGATTGGTTGGCTCCACACACGCTGCACGCCACACCTCCTCCCCGCCGCTGCCAGACCCGCCTGCCCGAATCCACACGCCACACCTCCTCCCTGCCCGCCCAAATCCACGATCGGCACAGGGACGCGGGGAGAAGAAGTAAGGAGGAGCAGGTGTGGGCGGATGACAGCCACCGATAGACAGGCCCGATCTCAGAAACGAGTTGCTGGAAGACTGCTCAGGTAAGCCTGCACTTTCCCACACATGGTGCTCTATAATGTATTGCTGGGGTTTGTATTCCTCTATAGCTGATGGTACATTGTGCTGTACTGTACTGTATATTATACAGAGCAATGTACCATCAGCTATAGAGGAATACAAATCCCAGCAATACATTGTACACTGTATGTATAATGTATTGCTGGGATTTGTTGTATTCCTATATAGCTGGTGGTATTCTGCATTGCGATGTATAGAGGACTACAAAACCCAGCAATAGTACATTATACCGCGTAATGCAGAATACCACCAGCTGTAGAGGAGTACAACAATCCCAGCACTAATACATTATACAGTGGTGCAATGCCGAATACCACTAGCTATAGAGTACTATAACACCCAGTACATTATACAGCGCAATGCAGAATACCGCCAGCTATAATGTACTATTGCTGGGTTTTGTAGTCCCCTATTGCTGATGCCATTCTGCATTAATTACTGTATAATTTTACACTTTTCATTTCACTATACAGTATTGCACACCACACTTTTTTTTTCTTTTTTACTTCCACCGCAACAAACTTGCTTCTGTGATGGACTACAATCGCAGTACAAACTAGTAGTCCATCACTGGAGCCATTTTTAAAAATGTTATTTCATTTGATTTTTTTTATCCGATTAAATCGAACTTTATAAATCGGCTAACTAATCGATTTTGAAAATAATCGTTAGCTGCAGCTATACTGAACATCAATTAATGTTTTTTGGAATGCCCCACAGATTAAAGCTGGCAATCCACACCTTGAATTTCTGCTGATTCAGCAGGCATTTGAGCAGGCTGTGGCCCTATTGGCACCACCCGGTTCAACAAAAGTGGATTTTTCAAGTGACTTTTATTGAAGGAGCCAGGTGGGAAATTATTGGCCTAACAGTGCCTGCAGCCAACCAGATGCACTCATTGTCCAGGTTGGAGGTGCATAGAAATGAAAATGTTAAAACCAAAAAAATATATATGTCGGGCCGAAATCGAAAATGTTTTGGGTTTTTTTTCAAATATTTTATTTTTTATAAACTGAATTTTTTTACTTTACTTTTAAGGGGCTTCAAGGAAATATTAGGGGTCTAAACAGAGCCCTCATATTTCCCTTTTAAAATAGAAAAATAGGTTGAGGACACAGAGTCCTCAGTCTCTTTTCTGCAGCCCCAGTTATAAATGAAGAGGAAGCCTCTATACTGAGTGTTCCTGTTCATTCATAACTTGCGGAGATAGTAGGTTTACCATGTGCGCAATCATGAATGAACAGGAGGTGATGTAGATCACTTCCCATTCATTCATAATTGAGGATATAGTCCACATACCATATCCTCAATTATTTATAAATACCTCGCTCTCCATCCTGACAGCTGTCACAGGAGGCTGAGCGAGCGGTGCGGGGAGGAGAGCTCGATCTGACAGTCGACTCCTTCCCCATACCGGCCGGCCTTCTGCGACACCACTGACCGTCTCCGCCCACATGGCCGGTCTCCTGATATGCGACAGGAGGCTGAGCGGTGCGAGAGGAGAAACGCGCGCACATCGCTCTCCTGCCGCAGCGCTCGGCCTCCTCTGACACTTTCTCTCCTCCGGTACACAGAGCAGTGCCCACTGGGGAGGAGAGAAAGAAGGGATGCACCGCTATTTCGGCCAAAAACGGCATTACACCAAAAGTGTCATTTTCGGCCGATATATCGGTGCATCCCTAGTCCAGGTATTCCGCATATGAATACAATAGCCGGCTGCAGGGATTCCTCTATCCACACTGTTTGGCATAGATGGGGAAATTAATGATTACACTGAGAGAAATCTAGGAGGGTATGGCCAGTAAGTAATCATACGCCATAGACCTACTGTCCATTGTTATTGGAGAATTACAAGTGTTCACGTTATACAAAAAAAGTTACTCATTTTAACATATGAAAAAATCCTGCATGAGGAAGCAAGGGGAAGCTACAAGAACATGTTTTTCATTGAATTCTTCACACACTAGTTTTTATTGAATCAAGTTCACAGTGTATAACACGAGCAGAATTACTTGTATGTTCCACGTTTGTCAGAGATTAAATGAGTATTATTATCTATGCCCATAACAAAGAAGAATGAGTCACCATGTTGACACATCACCATAATGCCCATACACAATATGCTAAGACATACACACACCCACACATACTGCTGAAAATACAGGCGATGACCACATTTCCAGCTTCTTACTGCAATGGGACAGGAGCATGCTTTTATATTGTAAACAGCCCTTGAAAATCTTAAAGCTGGGCTTGCACTAAGATGTTTCTCATTCAGCCTCGAGGACTTAATGTGATAAATTATTTGATTCCCACATCCACATTAAAGAGCGCAGATGGAGAAATCTCCCCTGTAGGGTTTTGTATTCTGACAGCTGCAGGAACCATTGATTGGCTCTAGTTTGGTTCCAGTTTCAATTGGCTCCTTTTACAAAAGTTGAGCGAAAATAAGACTGGTTGAGCTGGGTGGTGCTGCCAGGGCCACCATTTCGTTACTAGTCTAGGCTGGGTTGAGGGTGATTTTCTCATCCACAGCCTGGGGATACATGTTTGAGGTTGAACGGTTTATGCATCCACTTTGCATCGTGTTTTAGGTGCATTTGTTGGTGGTCAATAAAGAAGATTAATAATGTGAAAGTACAACATTCCTACCATGAAAACATGCTCGTAGAAATATGCCGTAACGGTGTATTCAAACACAAATATGCAAAACATGATTGAAATCCAGTCTGATCACCAGCATACAAATAACATGAGCAAGCAAATAAGAAAAAGACTCCCATTCACAAAAGGTGGAGGTGTTGAGGATTCAACAAAGCATTTAAAACACTTTTCTGGTGTAAGGGTTGTTTTAGAAAGTCCTGCACTTAATTTATGAAAGCCATGCAACAGTTTTCTTCCATTTCTGATGCCTGGAAAAAAATGCAAGTCTTTCTCATGTGCTACACATTACCTTCTGGCGATATGGCAGCAACAAATTCATTAAGACATACCACCATGACAAAAATATTGTCAGAGACAAAATTCTGCAGCAGATCCATATACATCTCACTGACGGGTACATGAATCTGTCGCAGTTTGTGCATTTGTTGCAGGGACGGGATATAGATTTGTAATGTGTGTCAATGACACGCTTTATGAAATTACAGGGATGAATTCCAGTTTAGGTCTGAAAGAACTGAGAAATATAACACACACACCAAAAGTATTGGGACATCCCTCCAAATCATTGGATTCAGGTGTTCTGTGAAATGTCCTTGCTAATAAAATATTCCACAGGCAACTGTTAGTGGTATTATAACAAAGTGACAATAGCTACAGACCTCCAAACTTTGTGCGGCCTTCAGATTGGCCTAGAGAGCTTCATGGAATGGGTTTCCATAGCCGAGCAGCTGCATCCAATCCTTACATCACCAAGTGCAATGCAAAGCGTCGGATGCAGTGGTGTAAAGCACGCCTCCACTGGACTCTAGAGAATTGGAAACGTGTTCTCTGGAGTGACAAATCACGCTTCTCTATCTGGCAATCCGATTGACGTGTCTGGGTTTGGTGGTTGCCAGGAGAACAGTACTTGCCTGACTGCATTGTGCCAAGTGTAAAGTTTGGTGGAGGGGGAGGAGGATTATGGTGTGGGGTTGTTTTTCAGAGGTTGGGCTTGGCAACTTAGTTCCAGTGAAGGGAACTCTTAAGGCATCAGCATACCAAGACATTTTGGACAATTTCATGTTCCCATCTTTGTGGGAACAGTTTGGTGATGGTCCCTTCCCGTTTCAACAGGACTGTGCACCAGTGCACAAAGCAAGGTCCATAAAGACATGGAGGAGCGAGTTTGGGGTGGAGGAACTTGGACTGTCCTGCACAGACTCCTGACCTCAACCCGATAGGAGTGGAGATTGCAAGCCAGGCCTTCTCGTCCAACATCAGTACCTGACCTCACAAATGCGCTTCTGGATGAATGGTCAAACATTCCCATAGACACACTCTTAAACCATGGGTACAGCCTTCCCAGACGAGTTGAAGCTGTTATAGCTGCAAAGGGTGGGCCAGCTCAATATTGAACCCTATAGACTAAGACTGAGATGCCATTAAAGTTCATGTGCGTGTAGAGTACCATGCGTTCCGGTGTGAGCGATCCGTGCGATCCTCAGCTTGGGGTCGAGTGCTGGGCTGCTGTGACAGAGCTCCATCCATACATACATTGCTTGTACAACTCCCGTGCGCCCTGTGGAGGTGCTAGGAGCCAGAATGTGACATCACTCCGATCCAGGCACTTCTACAGGTCACGTGAGGGAGATGTAAGCAATTCATGCATGGATGAAGCTCCCTCGCGGCCATTGCTCCAGCCCACCCCACCTCAAGCTGACACTTGGCGCCAGGCAGCATATTCTGAATGGCTGCTCAGTGCAAGAACTGATATTGCTACGCTAGGGGGAGGCTGAGGAGCCTCTTGCATAGAAAAGTGAAGGGCACGCGACGACCCACTGAAAACGGGGTCGAGACCCACTTTTGGGTCACGACCCACCAGTTGAGAAGCAAGGTTTTAGGCAGAGTAGGGAACCACTAGAACCCCTGTCAAGTTTTAGTGCTGTTTGTAAGCCAGCTGGGGAGAATTATCGTTTCCATTTCTCCTAGTGACCATTGTCACCGAGACAAAAAAGGCGAGACATACAGCATTTTACAGCTGTTCAAGTGATGAGTAAAATTTAACAGCCTGCTTCTTTGCCTTTTTTTTTGTCACTACAGTCAAAATCTATTGTCCATTTGACTCCATTAACTATTTAGAAAAGACGCATTCAAAACAAACTGATGGAAGGTTTAAAGACATATTCCACTTTCTAGAAAAATAAAAATGAATAAATGCCCCCATGTTATAGAAAGTAGAAATGGGCATTTAATCATTTTTGGCACTGGAGTCTGCAAAGCATTGCAACCGCAAATCAGTGGATCATGGGTGCAATTCACAGGCTTCTGCAAACTGTTCCACCAGTCCCAGGTCCATACGGAGGTACAGACCAGCGGTTATCGAGTTGGAGGAAGTTTTCAATGGATTGCAAGTGTGGAGTCGTGGTGGCAGATGGACTTTTTCAAGTAGAAGTTCTGTGAATGGATCTGTGAAGAATGGCAACAGCCGCGAGAAATGTAAAAATACACAGGTATTTCCATGTTGCAGAACCGATCTTTAAAGTAGTATTAAAGTCTCTCCATTCATCCAGAAGCGCATTTGTGAGGTCAGGTACTGATGTTGGACGAGAAGGCCTGGCTTTTTACATATATCTACTGCTAGCAAGGGGGGAGGTGCGAGTTTAATGTCACTAAGTATTATTCAGTATTGATGAAAAAAGACGACATAGAAGCCATCTGTAACAAACTTACCTTTTGAGGATTGTCTCAGCATGGTCTGCTGAAATGTTTATACCTAAAGTCTTAAGAGAATTCAAGATTTCAGATGCTTCAATCTTTCCTGGAATGAGAAAGATGAAAGATGAGTGGCCCATGTAAATAGAAAACAATATACTCTACGATCAACGCAAACGAAAAGCACAAAGAAATCTCTGGGAACAGTGCTGTTAAACCATGGGCTATAAGGCTGATTTCACATGGGCGATTCCTCCACTAGAGACAAACCCCCAGCAGCAGGGTGGCACAGTGGCCGTCTGTCCCTATCTGCTCCCTTTGTAGCCAGATGCAGTAAGATGTCACTCTGTTCCTGGACCTGCTGAATATAAATCCCCAGCACCAGGGTCCCTGGAAACAGAATTGTCCATCTGGCATCACCCTAACCACAATACCGCTCATAGTAAGTAAAAGTGCTTTTCCAGTAATATCATAAACCTCCAATCATTTCCTCAGAGTGGGACTCTGTTAGCAGAACACACATTTACACAAAGCATACTGATGCTACTAGACAATATGATAAATCTACAATGCTGGAGAAGAATTCTATGTTGGGCTGAATTCCCTCTAGTACTAAGCCTGGTCATGCAGCTCCTGATAGTTAGGAATAGCTGACAGGCAACACAACAACTGAGACCAAAAACACAACGCAACAAGGTCTAAGGTGGCTGTGATGTCAAAAGGCAGGACTTCCGGACTCAGCTTGGTGTTCTACCCCTTTGAGCCAGGACACAGGATGAGAAAACATATAAAATGAGTATAAAAAGGTTGGGGCAACTGGTAGTAAACTGTGTACAGTGCCCTCAATGACTCAAAAATCCACCAGGTCTTAAAGGATCAGCAGGGGGTACTCACTACAGATATCTATAGGCTCTGGTTTTCATGAACGAGTACATTTATTTCACCCACATTGGAGAATATGTAGTGTTAACAAGCTACCCCAGTGTTGGAAACAAACAGGGATTTGCAGTGATGAACTATACATATAATGCAAATATAAAATCGAAGAACTCATAAGCTGAAAAACAAAACAAAAAAACAAACACTTGATTGCGAAAAGCATGGAGGGGGGAATCTTCCCTGCTGGGCTATTGCATTCTGACTAGGGATGCACAGATACTTTACGATTACCAGTGCCGATACTTGGCATTTTCATGAGAACTACCAGGGTTGCAGCTGGGACCTGGCTCTGGCGCTCCACCACTGTCCTGAAATCATTAGTCTGTATTGTTTTAGAAAAACTGTCACATGACAATAAACAAAAATGTATCAGTACTCGTACTTGCAAAACTGGTATCTCTGCATCCCTTTATTTATATTTATAAAAACAAAATCGTACATTAAAACAGAGATGTACAAATCCCAGGAGCTCCGTGTGCTCCTTACAAATGACAGCTGCCTCCTAATTTTTGAATTTTTCTATAGTGTAGTCTTGGAGCTCAAAGGTATCGGTACATGTACTTGTACCGAGTACTGTACTTGGTATCTTTGCAACCCTAATTCTGATATCTGTGGGCACCAGCTGTCAGAGTACCCAAACTGTGACTGCAGCTGTCGTCACTGCTTGGCTGACAATTTGCAGCCGGGCTTTTATAAAGGTCGTTTGAGAAAATGTTATGCAAACAAACAGTGTGTGGTGCTAGCAGGGCCACACGCAGCTTGAAATTTGGCCAGGTTTGAGCAGTGTATAGCTAACTGAAGGCCAGGGTCACACCATTTTTCGGACCAGATCTGGAACGCGGTGCATTGCGTTTTGAATTGCAATTTTGCCACGTTCTAGTGTTGTTGTTTTTTTTAGCCTAAAATAGGCTTTCAGATGATATCCAGTGCGTTTACTTGTGTTTGTATGCGTTTTTGATGCATTGCAGTGCATTCCAGACCAGAGTACATGAGACAAGCAGTATTTTTTTTGTCTGGTTTGGAACAGACTGCGCTGGTGTGAACAGAGCCCAGAAATACCATAGGGTAACATTGGGATGCTTTTTTGGTCCGGGAACAAACTGTTCTGGTTGGGGCATTGTGTGAATAAGACCTTAGGGAGAGCAGAATCACTACAAGACTGTACAATGGGGCACCCCAACACACATATACATATATAAACCAAAGTACTTGCCTTCAGTTCACCACAAACAGATGTAAATGCATTCTTTATTGTGTTGCCCAAAATAAGGGCAGTTAAGGACACTTCTTTTTGGACTTGGTAAGGGTCCATTCGAAGTGAATGGACGGCTCTAATTCAACATGCATCATGTGATGGTCTTATAGACTTTATTTTGTGAGCGACTATCCACCTTTTTGTTTGAAGCAACTATTTGCTTTATATCTTTAAACATGCACAATGTGCTTAAAACTACAAACCACCTAGCTATTTCTGAACATTCCAATTTTACGCCTGTGACTGTTGTATGTGCGATTAGCCAAACTGGACATTAGCCAGGAGAAAAATAGGTAGTTTACCATTTCCAAGAAATTAAACTAACAGTGTTATGTCTGAATGAAATGTGCTCTTTTTACTGGTTTAATTGTATTTCATGTAACACTGTTATGTCTATTCAATGATGCACCTTTTTAATCCATGTTCATGAACACCTTAATAAACTCATGCACAAAGAAGAATCTTTTTGGTTCTATTAAAGAAGGGCGGGCTCCACATAGCCAAGACAGTTAACATACTGCATATAGGTGCGAAAGCAGCCTGAAAACCCAATAGCTTTCCCTACTTTATTCAAAACTCAACTAAAAAAAAACAGAAACCCCCAAAAACTAAAAGATTCTGCAGGATTTTGGCTTTAAAATGAGAACTATGAGGCGAGTGCTTTTTTTTACTCATCCTCATAGTTCTAGCCGACCTGTGACAATGAAACTGTCACAGGTCGGCTCAGTAGATCGGAAGTGAGCGAACACATACCGGCGTTCGCTCACTTCTCGATCCTGTCACGGCTCTCTGCCGTGACAGGGGAGGGACTGGATTCCCCCCTCCCCGCTCCGATCTTCCAGCGCTCACTGGCGGAACGGACGGGGGAGGGTACAGCTGGCTCTGCCTCTAGATAGGCAGAGCCAGCTGTCACTCACGCAGCTGGGCGGATCTCGACATTGTCGGGATCCGCTTCAGCGTCTCAGTATAGCTATAGCTCGCGGTATACTGAGCTTAGGGTGACGGGAGGACGCTAGTTTGTGTCCTCCCGTTACCCTAAGGAGAACTATGGGGAAAAGCCTTAACCCCATAGTTCTCCTTTAAGGGATTGTTTAAACCAGATGTGTTTGCATGTATTCATAGAAGCATTCCAAGCACATAGACAATACAAATTAATAATTTGCAATGAGTGAAGGTTACACCATTGCATTACATTGGTGTGCATCTGAAAAAAGTAAAGCAGGCTGCATTATTTCAAATACTGAGCTTAGGGTGACGGGAGGACGCTAGTTTGTGCCCTCCCGTTACCCTAAGGAGAACTATGGGGAAAAGCCCTAACCCCATAGTTCTCCTTTAAATAAAGACATACAGGCATTAAAGGTGCATGTGAAGGATGACTATTTTCTCACCATCACTGTTTTTGTCCAGGCTTGTAAAAGCAATTTTCATTTTCTTCTCATGCTCTTCTAGATATTTCATGAACTCTGCAAAGTCAAGCTGTCCATCTTTGTTTGTGTCACCGGCTGCAACAATTTTCTAAAAAGAGGAGAGATAAACGGAGAGACAACCCATTTTTAGTTAGAACTATACAGAACAGGGCAAAGCCATGAGGCCCATACAACCTTCTTTGGGACATAGCTCCTGAACAGTTTTGTGATCTGGCACTGGGGTGGGGTGTTCCCTCTTTTTCTATATTTTGTTTTTCTTCTTTTGCATTCCTTTTCCCACATAGTCCTTATTCCCTCCCCATCTTTCCCTGTTCACCTCTTTCTCTCCATTAGACTATTTAGGTCCACAAATACAAAAAATCCCTTGCAGAGAGTTTCCCAGCAAATGGCTCTAGTCAAATCCAAGTCATTGCTAATACTAGTTTATGTTTTATGCACTAGTCGCTTCTTAATGAAGTTGCCACTCCATTCGCATATTTCCAGGTATTTTGTTTGTGCACTCAACATTGCATGCTCAGGTGCCCTATTATAGTGAGTGTTACTCATGTTCTCCTCTGCATGTGAATATAAAATAAAGAATTTAAAACACTCAGTACATTTGGGTCAATGTGACTCACTGCATGTAACAGCGTTGGGAAATCACCAGGCACCAGCGCTGTAGCATGGAGATACTCCTTAGCCTTACACATGTCTACAATTCAATGTCTACACAGGGTTCCTTCTGCTCTTGGCAGCAGAGCAAAGTGGTGGTGGAGTAAAGGTAACACGATCATTTATTGCAGAGGGGAGGGGGAAAATCAAAGTGAGCCTTCTGCTTTCCCTGCATGGAAAAAAAAGCACAGGTTTACTGTAAGGAAAACACTGTAATAATGCACAATATGTGTTTACTGAGATAAATATTCTATATTCCCTTTCAGAATGAAGATTACATTACGGGTAAGAAGTTGCACATAGCAATATGTATAGGAACTACTGAAGCAAGAGGGTCTGTATGACAGCCAGAGACAGCATTTCCAGGAAGATAGGTCATCAATAGCAGCCTCCATAGTTCCTTTAGAGACAAGTTTTCTTTAAATGGGGACTTGTGGTGTGTGAAGTGCGGCCCAAAAAAAGCCATCAAAGTACACTGGGAATAAGCCCATTCCGCCTCCCCCTGACGCTCTTAGGCCCCTTTCAGATGGGCACTATCTGTTCTGATCAGCAGGGACTCCATGCATGGATACCCTGCCGATCGGAGCAGGACGGAACAGATGTCACTCTTATGACATCCATGTCCATTCAGTTTGATCTCCAGCTTGATGAAAAACTGGTGTGGAGACCTGATTGGACTGCCCATGTGCCAGCAATTGCAAGCTGTTAAAATGAAAACAGAGAGTTGCTGCACAGCATCTGGAGTTACTGCTGTGTAAAATGGAGCATATAGAACACTGTTCTAGAAGCTTGAGAAATACATTATATCATCATCACCATCAGTGCTACATTGAATTTACTCAGTTTCATACATATGCAGATTAAAGGGGTGAACTCTGTATATAATGCCAGTTAAAACCTTGTGACTGAAAAAAAACAAAAAACTTTTTTTAAATAATAAAAATGGGTTCCTATTTAGTAGGGATGCACTGATACTAGCATCGGTGCTGATACTGAGTATTTGTGCGAGTACTCGAACTCGCCCAAATGCTCCGATGCCTAGCCCGATACCCAAACTTCCGGTATCAGAAAGCCGGGCAGCGAGTTGTTACACGCTTCCCGGCTTACTGATTGGCCGGGAAGCTGCCTCCATGCTCCCTCGTCACCTGGTGACGAGGGAGCATGGAGGCAGCTTCCCGGCCAATCAGTAAGCCGGGAAGCGTGTAATGACTCGCTGCCCGGCTTCCTGATTGGTCGGGAAGCCAGCCAATCAGGAAGCCAGGCGGCGAGTCATTACACGGCGCCCGGCTTCATGATTGGCCAGAAAGCTGGCTTCATGCTGCCTCGTCACCTGGTAAAGAGGGAGCATGGAGACAGCTTCCCTGCTAATCCAGAAGCCGGGTTTCGAGTCATTACACGCTGTCTGGCTTCCTTAATGGGACTTCCGGTATCGGCGAGTATAAAAAAAAATTAAATAATAATATTCGGTACTCGTGCTCGATACCAAAACAAATTACTATCTAGCAACTTCTTACCCCGTAGAGAACGCTAGGGGGAAATAAAAATGATTAAACCGTGCAGTGGGGCTACCCCCACACTGTCAAAAGTTAACTGCTTGTTTTTGTCTAGGTTAAAAACAAAAATGTATACTCACCCGAAGCTCCGAGCCGGCTTGTTCTTCAGACTGGCCTTTCATGCGTCTTCATCTCTCCTCTGCAGCTGGTCTAAGGTCCCCAAGTCATCACATTCTACACACAGTGTATAAAAGGTGAGGATGGTGAGGGAAGTTTCAGTGCTGCAGCATAGGAGGAGACAGGCTGGAAGGAGCGCTGCGATAGCTGGATGGCTCAGAACCTCGGGTTCTATAGCACCTAGACATTTTTTAGTGTGCCATTAAGAATGAACTGATTGAACTCAATAAATCAGAAAACGACAGAAACCTGCCCATCTACTTGGAGAAAATATTTTACCATTGTACCTAAAGTGACACTATATTTAGGAGTTAAATCTCAAAAATTCATTAAAGTACCTTAAAAGAGAACTATGGGGTAAACTGTTTTATCCCATAGTTCTCTTAAGGGTCACGGGAGGACATATACTAACCTCCTCCCGTGACACAAAGCTCAGTATATGGCTAGTTTGCAATGTACCGAGAGCGCCGCAGACGGAATGGATCCCGACAATACTATCGAGATCTACCCAGCTGGCTGATTGACAGCGGGCTCTGCCTATCTAGAGGCAGAGCCCGCTGTGCACGCCCCCTCCCCGTCCGTTCCTCCAGTCAGCACTGAAGGATCGGAGAGGGGGGGGGGATCCCTGCGGGGAGCGGTACTGACAGTCACCGCTCTCTGCAGGGAGATGATCAGGAAGTGAGCGAGCAACGGTATGTGGTCGCTCACTTCCCGATCTATTGAGCGGACGTGCGACAGCTTCAGTGTCATATCAGCACTATGAGGATGAGTGGAAATCACTCATCTCATAATTCTCCTTTAACTGTTAAGAAAAATGTTTCTTATTTGTGTATCACTCGGCTGGAGATCCTCAAATCACCTCTGAATTGGTGCTGACACTGTCCTTCCTTCTGGAGGGTGGCTACTTTTGTTCCCCATGGTCCCTGTGTGTGTTGTAAAGTAGCCAGCGCTCCAAGCTTAATTTGTATTGAGATTGTAGTCTATCACAGGAGTGAGCTTGGAGTGGTGGCTGCTTTACAACACACACAGGCACCATTGGGGAACAAAAGTAGCCACCCTCCAGAAGGAAGGACAGCAACAGCACCAATTCAGAGATGATTTGAGGATCTATAGCTGAGTGATGCACAAATAAGACACGTTTTTGTTCATAGTTAAAAGGTGCTTGAATACATTTTTTAGATTGAACTCCTGAGTTTAGTGTCACTTAACTGTGCTCCTAATCAGTTTTTGAATGGCTCTCTATATGGCAAAGTACACATTCATGAAGCCAACACACTGACTGATCTCTGACACTAGGCCAGCAGGCTTTAGTTTTTATATTTGATTGCAATTATCCAGATCAGAAGCCATTCCAGGGAAAGGCTGGAGTCCGTTTACTCACTCATAGTAAAATGTGTTTATTTAAAAAAGGCGTGTGAGGCAGGTCACTGCTTGCAGACCAAAAAAAGGTGAATAGTTTTTGACAAGAGTATGAGCGGTAAGCTGGGAAGTAGGGATATTCAGATGTGCAAACTTTTTTAAATAGGACATTTTGGGAAACTAAGCTTTTTTTTCTTGTTAAGCCCACGGGGCCAAACGAGAAGACATGCACAGTGATGACCAGCCTAAGTTGCCTTACTAAACAAACCAATTTTAGGGCCAACTTAAAGGACACCTGTCAAGATCATATGTGAGCTGTCGACTTTTTTTTGAAGGTCTAAGCCCTGCAATCTCAATCAAAACTTCTTAAATCATTCCCTACTTGGGAGGACAAAGACTGGAAGCAACCCTATAAGGCCCCGTTCACACTGAGCGATTTATCGCGCGGTAATTCCCGCGATAGCACGGCTATTTACCACGCGATATCGCTCTCCAATGCAATCCAATGGGGCTCTGTCTGTAGCTGTCGCGGGTCGTGCGTCGGTACAGCTGGACCCTTTTTGGAGCGGATTTTGCCGCCATTCTAGCTTGCTCAATGCAAGCATTTGCGCGATATCGCGCAAAATGCCAATCGTGCGACAAACGCGCGATTTGCGAATCGCTCAATGTGAATGGGGCCTTAGATGTGCCATCATCCGATATGCATATACCTATTCTAGTTCAGTGATTGACCAAGGTCTGGACAACGATGCATCTTCAAAAGTCAGCAGCTTCCATTTTGAATCCAGATGGGTTCCTTTAGGCCCCTTTCACATGGTCCAATTTAGGAGGTGCATGTTGATCTATGGGGAAACAGATGTAAATGGACTTGTATCCATTTACATCAGATTACCCCCCATCCAGCACGATCAGGTCCAGCAAAAGGGAACTCCATTTATTTTTCCGGTCATGGCTGAAGGCACGGGTAACTGGATGTAAATGGACACTCATCCCTTTAGATCTGGCTGCTCATAGACTAACATTGGGATTCCGAACGGCTCTGTCTGAAAAACTTACAGGCAGACCTGATCGGAAAGGCCGTGTGAAAGGGCTCTCAAAGCAAACTATTGAGCATTAACAGACTAGGCAGGCAGATCAGTTAAGGCTCCATAAACTAGGGAAATCGTTATGATCTTATGCAAACGAGTATGTTTTGGCAATGTATGCATGCAGGTTCCAATTCATCAGCAAAAGCTTTCTAAAAGGTGCCCATACACTGCACGATTATCGTACGATAATCGTATGCGATCGGTTTTTCGTACGATAATCGAGCAGTGTGAACGGAGACGTGCGACCGTTTCTACTGTACGGTCGCACGTCTTCTGTCGAACCAGCATGTTCGAAAACCAGCCGGGAATCGTACGATTCTCGGCTGGTTAGAACGGTGCTCGGAAGATAAATGCTGAACGGGCCGGTGTGCGCACGCGCACACTGCCCGTTCAGCATTGCGGTCATCGGAAGCCCGCCCCTCAGGGGGGTGGGCTTGCGATGATCGAGAGTGCGATCTGCCTGTCCAAGATAGGCAGATCGTACGTTTTTTTAATCCCTTTACAACCATCGCAAGACGAAAGTCTTGCGATGGTTGTAGAGTGTATGGCCACCTTTGGGTGGCCATACACTGCCCAAATTTCAAGGAAGTTGATTATTCAATCACCTTCTGTTGAAAGAGCCAGGCCAAAAATTGCCAGCTGCAGTCACTATTTGAATATTCTGACAGCTGTGGGTGCTGACTGTCAGGATACAAAGACCAGCAGGTGAGATTCCTCCATCCACATTGTTTAGCATGAATGGGGAAATCAAAGAATTTGTTCTCATTCAGCCCATGGCGGTGACTAGTGTACGGCCAGCTTTAGTAACGGTTAAAAGATAAGAAGGGTTTGCTCCACCATAAAAATGACACACACACACACACACACACACACACACACACACACACCATTTCTTTACACTATATCTCATTTACAACTTAATAAGTTAAATAAAATGAACAAAGTCACATCAGTTATAGCCACGTGTCCATCCTTACCACTCCCTGCAGATATTGATCCTGTAGGACAATTACCAGGAACTGCTGACAAAAGACTAGCTAGAAACGCTGAGACCTGGCTATAAGAATGAGGAATAGAGCAAATGTGGAGAGCACGCTTATTACACCAGACGTCAGCCATGACAGCAAAGTGAATCGAGCTTTACAGAGACTGATATAGGATGGAAAATAACAGAACAAGTCTATGGGAGAGGTGGTACAAGTAAAGACTTCTGAGATATACACACTGACAAAGAGAGGGCATTTATTTCTCCGTTAATGACCCCATTCACACTGAGCGACATGGAGAATTGCGCGTTTTTTCAGCATTCAATTTTGTGCTGAGTGGCATTGGGCTACATTGCGCGATATAGCGCGACAGTGCACATTTTCTCACGCTACGTATCGCGACTTTTGGGAGGGACTTTGTCGCTGCTACATTGGGCTGTAACCAATCAACAGCGGTCTTGATGTGCCATCATTCTTTCCGTCCATATTGCTGTGCAAAAGTGACCCCTCTGTAGCGCGTCTATGTGAGTCATTGAGTCTATGTGGCCAAATCGCGCGACATCCACCTGAAAAATAGGTCATGTTTGAGCTACAAGCTTGAGCGACGAGCTACAGACGACATTGAGCTGCGAGATGTGAACAGCTCCTTTGAAATACATTGAGCGACATTGCGCCTAAATATGCGCGATTTTGGAGCGGAAATCGCGATAAAGCGCTCAGTGTGAACAGGGTCTTACACTGTAATATCACAGTGTTGGTGGTGGGTAGCCAGATCTAAAGCTAGCCATACACACACACAGATTTCTCTCGATCAGTCCAGATGGATGTCTCTACATTGCCGTATATTGTATTCAGACAGCTCAGACACCCGCAGCTGCCTGAAGAGAGACTGCATCTAATAGGACACAGTCACCGATTGGCCAACAATCTTCCATCAGGCTCAACCAATGTGTAAATCGACTTTTGTTGGGCCAGATGATGCCACCAGCCACAGATTGAACTTGTCCCGATTCTGCATGAATTGGCTACAGGCCAAGCCGTGTATGGCTAGCTTCCTTATTGTAAACACAGTGTTGAATTAGGGAAGGCACCACCGGGCTCCACAGAATTCGAATAATCAACTAGGCCGGGTGAAAAACAGAGACTGGCCAAATAGTAACTGCGTCTTGTCACGTTCCAGGTGCAGGGGGTGTTGATGGGGTGCTGGTGGTGCATGCTAATGGTGCTCTGGCCAGCGTCCTGGTGGCGCACCGCTCAGCTCTGACTGGCGTCCCACTCAACTCAATTATGTCACTGGTTGCTAGGAGCTGAGCAGAATGCCAGCCAGAGTGTCCCAGGTTGCTAAGAGCAGGGAGCGGAGATGTGTATGGCCCCCCACCTGACTCAAATAGATGCCTTAAGGTGCCCATACACCTTACGACCATCGCAAGACTATTGTCTTGCGATGGTCGTAAGCTTATTAAAAGCTCGTACGATCGGCCCATCTTGGACAGGCAGATCGTACTTGCGATCATCGAATGCCCGCCCCGCTGAGGGGCGGGCTTCCGATGACCGCAATCCAGAACGGGCAGTGTGCGCGTGCGCACACCGGCCCGTTTCTCAGCTGACGAACGAGCAGGCTAGAAACCCGCCAACAATTGTACGATTATCGGCAGATTTTCGAACATGCTGGTTCGACAAAAGACGTGCGACCGTACAGTAAAAACAGTTGCACGTCTTCGTTCACACTGCTCGATTCTCGTACGATCGCGGGATTTCCTGCGATTCTCGTACGAGAATCGAGTAGTGTATGGGCACCTTTGGGCTGTTGAGCCTGATGCAGCTGCCTCATTTTAGGGTCTGATACCTAGGCTACTAGTAGCCAGTGACATTCAAATGGACATGTTCTGTAAAACCAAGGGTGGATGAGAAATGACTACTAGGTATAGCATGGCCTGGATAAATAAGAACCTTCACAGACATAATTGTCTTATTTGGGGCCTACTCATACACATCTGTTGTGATAAAAGCAAACCTCTTGTATTTTGCTGCATGAAGATGCATGTCAAGTAGAAATCCCATTCATTCCTATGGGTCTGGTTCACATCTATGTGCTGCAGTTTAGTGTTAAGCTGTCCTTACACTTTACGAATATCGGCCAATTTTCGTATGCGATCGCGTTTTCGGACGATATTCGTAAGGTTGATGGGCAGTGTACAACCACAAATACTGTACATTCAATCGACTTTTGACTAACCAGCAGTTTAGAAAACTTCGGTCGATCGTACGATTTTCGCAAGGTTGGTGGCGTTTCCGTTCGATTTAGAATGCAAATGCGCAGACAAAAATATGCGCGGTCCATTACCGCAATTCGTCCAGGTGCTTTCTTTGAATTACTACTGATTCAACCTAGCGATAATCGGGGCAGGATGGGGCCCCCGGAAAAGTTTCATCCGATGATCGCAAGGTGAACGGGCAGCTTTAGAGGCAAAGGAAAACTCTACGAGCCCATTCACACCTACATATGTGCATTACCAGGTGCACTGCATGCACACAGAACAGTATAAATCCCTGATGTCCAACCTGCAGCCCTAATGTGTGGCCCTTGGAGGCCCAGCAGATAGTAGTCTGTGTTTTGGTGATTACTCCAACCAGCAGAGGAATAATATTATGTAGACTGACTTCTGGCAGCTGAATTGTTTGGTTTATTTTACACTTACACTGTATCAGTTCCGTCTCTCCCGCCTCTATTTTTACGTTTTGTTTACCACTATGAACTTTTATAGTGGATCTTGGGCAGTCTCATGTAATATGTCTCTAGTCTATGACTGTCTCTTCTCCAACAAACTCCTTTAGGCCCCGTTCCCACTGCGAGATATGCAAATCGCACGTTTGTCACGCGATTTGCATATTGCGCGACATCGCGAGATTTGCCGCGCGATGTCGCGTTCAAGCTTGCATTGAGCAAGCTTGAATGGCGGCTAAATCCGCTCCAAAAAGGGTCCTGCTGTAGCGACACACGACCCGCGACAGCAGGACCCTTTGCCCCATTGGAGTGCATTGGAGCGCGATATCGCGGGAATTACCGCGCCATAAATCGCTCAATGTGAACGGGGTCATAAGGCTGGGTTCACACCTGGGCGTTGTTCAGCGCTGTTCGAAGTGCTGAAAAACGCTCAAGGAGTGAAATCCTATAAATCCATATGGGCATGGTTCCCACCTGGGCGTATTTCGTCGCGCTGAAAAACGCCCTCGGCGCATAAAAAAAAAAAAAATCATCATACAGCCAGGGAGGTTAGAAAACGAGCGTCGAACACGCGTTTCATTGGACTAAAAAACGTGCTAAAAAAAACGCGCCTAAAAAACGCGCCTATAGGAACGCCCAGGTGTGAACCCAAGCTAACAGTCTATGACCATCTCTTGTAGCCTCTGACTATCTCCTGTTGCATGTCTGCAGTCATTGGCCATCTCTTGTAGTCTCTCACCATCTCATGTACAATGTCTGCAGTCGCTGCCCATTTCTTGTAATCTTTGACCATCTACTGTTGCATGTCTGCAGTCTCTGACAATCTCTTGAAGTCCCTGTCCCTCCCCTGTAGTATGTCTGCAGTTTTTGACTATCTCTTATAGTCTCTAACCATCTCCTGTAGCATGTCTGCAGTCTCTGACCATCTCTTGTAGTATCTGATCATTTCCTGTTGCCCGTTTGCAGTCTCTAACCATCTGCTGTTGAATGTGTGCAGTCTCTGACCAACTCCTGCTGCATATCTGCAGTCTCTAACTGTCTCTTGCAGTCTCTGACCCTCTAATTTTGCATGTCTGCAGTCTGACAGCTTTCTGTAGCATTAAATTCAGCTTTCTGTAGCATTAAATTCATCAAATATTGTGTGGCCCTTTGATGTCAGGAGCTGCACTCAAGGCCCCTATATCAAGTTGACCATCCCTGGTATAGCCCCAGCGATCCCAATTCTAACTCAGCACACAGCCAACTTCTCACTGCACATATTTACATATATACTCATCTAAACATAGTGATCCATAGACTGGCTATTAATGACGGCAGGGGAGCAGACTGGAGAAGGGTGATGAGGTCACACTACTTATATTATCTAGATCCAAAGTACATGGCTCACTTCCTCCTACTACATAGCAGGACCTACTGCAGACATCTCAACTCTCCCGGAAGCTCCGGGAGTCTCCCGCTATTAGATAGCGGCTCCCGGCTGCCCGGGAGAGAAACATACCTACCACCCCCCTATACAGGAGGGACCCACCTTCTCCTATACAGCAGCACTCACCTCCTCGGCACCGGCGGCTACTGCCATCCCCATGGCTCTGAGCCCTTGCTGGAGCTCATGGATGTCCACCTTGCCATCCTTATTAATGTCCAGCTTCTGGAAGAGTTCGGCATACTTGTTCTGGGTGTCCGAACCTTCACACACAGCTCTGCACAGCACGGATCTCCTCATCTGTTCCCACATCGTCACTATCAGGTCGGGCCGAGTAAATGATGGTTGGTGTCCGGGGAGAGGTGTACAGACAGCCGGGCACACACTCTGCAGGCCAGAAGACAAAAATGTAGAAATGCAGGAAAGTGAGAGAGGACACCGCCCAGAGAGAGGAGGGGGAGGCGAGCATGGGAGGGCCGAGCAAGGAATTCCCTAAGAGGAGGCCGATCAGCGCATTCTACTAATCTCCTCCCAGATCTACTACACACGTCACATCTGACTTCTCCGATTGTTATTACGGTATGTTTTCCACAACACACTGCTTCACTCCTCAGATCTACTATGCACACTGCTACACTCCTCCGATCTACTATACACACTGCTACACTCCTCCGATCTACTGCTACACTCCTCCGATCTACTACACTCCTCCGATCTACTATACACACTGCTACACTCCTCCGATTGTCATTATGTGTCCACAACACACTGCTACTCTCCTCCGATCTACTATACACACTGCAACACTCCTCCGATCTACTGCACTCCTCCGATCTACTATACACACTGCTACATCTCCTCAGATCTACTATACACACTACTACACTCCTCCAATTATCATTATGTGTCCACAACACTCTGCTACACTCCTCTGATCACAGCTACACTCCTCCGATCTACTATTCAGGTTACACGATGTAACCGTGTTCGAACACCCGAACGGCCGAAAAGTTCGAATACGAACTCGAACCTAATGCAAGTCAATGGGGGTCGAACTTTTGAAAATGGTTGTCCCCTTTAAGAGGGCTTATTTGCAAGTTATTGTCCATAAAAGGTGTATGGGGGTCCAGGTACTGGCTTGGGGGACAGGAATCAATGACAAAAACAAACAAAAAAATACAGTTTTTAAAGGAGCAGTGATTTTTACATCACTTAAAGGGTAAGAATAAAAATGAAAAATTCCTTCAAATATCGTGCCTGCCTCTGGGGGGTCCCCTTAACCTGCCTGTGAAGTGGCGGAGCTGTACGATGTATAGAACCTGCTGCAGCAAAACTGACATTTCTATTTAAAAAAAATGATTTTTTTTATTTTTTATTCTTAAAGTGTGCAGTTCCCCCTCCCAAACAATACCAGACCCTTTGGCCTGGTTCACACCTGTACGTTTTGTAGCGCGTTCAACGCTCTACGAACGCTCTACAAAACGCTCAAACATGAAAATCCCATTGTTTTCTATGGGTATGGTTCACACCTTGCCGTATTTCAGCCCGTCTGAACGCGCTACAAAACGGCCTACGCCTGAAAAGGTACATGAGCTTCTTTGCGGCGTTTTTGTTGCGTGTTTCCATTGAGATACAGCCAAGTAGCCCTCGAAAACGCGTGTTTGTCGCTCGTTTTTTAACGCGGTAAAAACGCACGTCACGAAACGCGCGACAAACTTGCATATTCAATACGCCTAGGTGTGAACAGAGCCTTAAGGTCTGGTAGGAATGTTAGGAAGGATATTTAAAAAAAAAAAAAAGCTTTCCCTGGTGGTTGTGGGGGTCTGTGGGCAAGGGGGCTTATTTGCATCGGAGTACCCCTTTAATTAAGGGGGCACCCAGATGCCGCGCCCCTCCCTCACTAAAGGGTTAAATAAAATAGGGGGCGGGCCTTTTTCACGTCATTGTTCCAGTCTAAGAAGTCACGCTTGAGTGACCAGCTGGCTTTTATGCGATTTTACCTTAGCGCTATTTTATATATATTTCTTTGACCTAATAAACTTGGAATTTATTACGCTATGAGCGTATTCTTCATTTTTTTTGCCTGATTGGATATCTGACCTGGGGGACTTCTAAGGGCGGAGATCCCTGGTTCAACATCCCTGAGAAACAGGAGGTTTTTCTTTCTTTCCCTGGAGTTCCACTGAGCTGGAGAAGAGGATACACAGCTCCGGTTTCCATCTGACGAGATACACGGCTCTTTAAACATCAGAGATCCGGTGAGTGCATTCCCTTGAGGGGATTTTCTTGGTCTTTTTTCTGGATTTTCGTTGGACACATCACTGAACTGGAATACGCACCCGATTTCACTGTGGAGGTTTTTTTTTTTGGTTTTTTTTTGCTCTTATGGGGTTTTAATACTTTGAAAGACTCAGTCAATTTTGACTATCCACACACACACACATATATAATTTACCTAATAGAATTTTTTGTTAATTTTTTATGAATAATCAATTAATAACATTTTTATGCAGAGTGTTTTTTATGCAGAGTGTTGTTTATAATTTCATTGATATATGTTGTTTATTTACACACAAGACACATGCTTTGAACACTTTTTCAGATTTAAAACACAGGTTTATTTTTCAAGGAGTATATTTGATAAATTTTTTCTGTCTACTGAACAGTCGTCTTTTTCACATTGTTTCATTTTGGATCATTATCCTTTCACACACTGTCAGTTTTCTCACTTTATTTATATAGATGTCACTGACACTTTTTCATAAATTTTTTTATGAATGCTTCATGCTGGGATCATAACAGTTTGATCTTCTTATATCCATCACCGAAGGACGCTTAGCGCTGTACTATTTAACACATCTTAAATAAAATAGTTAATAAAAAGTCCAGACTTTTGATAAAATCCTTTAATTGAAAAGAAAAAAACAGACATATTTTTGACGAGTCTTTTATAAATAAATAGAAAAAAACAACCAAAGAATGGATCCACCGATGTAATCCATGGTCAATCACGACGTCACGTGACATAACTGGTTGCCAGGAGCTGGGCGGGATGCCGCACCTAAACCAGCCTGCCGCCGCCAATTCAGGTGGCAAAATGACTAGGGACACCCCTAAATGTATCCATAGCCCAAAGTTTTTTATTTTTATTTGGGATGGTGTGGTGAACACTAGCAGCCCATTCAGGGATAATCTGGTCAATACTTTTTCCCAGGTTTTTTTGGTAAAATTAGGTACCTCGGCTTATATTCGGGACGGCTTATACTCGAGTATATACGGTATCCTGAATCGTACCATATACGATTATATGTGGACTACCACTGACAGACACACCAGAAACTGTAGGTTCATATCACAGGAATCACCAGCCGCAGCATTAAGACAGATGTGAATGAGGCCTAGGGAAAGGCTTCCTCCTGCCTGCAGCAGACTGATGACATTATCTCAGCCTAGGCAGAGTCACCTGACTAGAGGTCAAGGATTGCTTTATAGGACTTGTTCATACAGGCGGCAAGGGGGTGGTAAAAACAAGTGCTTGATCCAAGTTTTTACCACCACCACCTATAAGGTACAATAGCAGACAATAAGCCCGGCAAACATGCCACAGCAAATTTTAAACAGAATGTCTCATTTGGCAGGCAGTGCCGATTGCCAAACACGACAATTGCAATAAATTGGACCATGCCAAAACATCATGAGTGTGTGGTTTGCAGTGCAGCATTGCAATTGAAAATCCCCAATGGGATAAAAAAAAAGGCATTCAGGAGGTGTCAGTATCGTCTCCCTAATCGGGCAGTCGCTGTTCTACCATCTTGTGAAAAGCAATCCACCGCAGAGGGGCATTAAAGCCAGACACCCGTCTGAAAGAGACCTGAATGGTAAAAGCTTTCTAGAAACATTACACTATTGTACATTGTGACATGTCTGGAATGTCAGTGAATTATTTGTGCACACTTGTAAAGTTACTGAAAGGTGCACTTTAAGGGTCCATGCCCACTAAAACCGCACCAAAAAGACACATGTAAGATGCACATGTGTTTACATCCTTTTATTTATTTATTTTTTGTAGGCGGTACCATCACTTCTACTATTAAAAGAGATGTGTTTGCGGCGTTTACATGTGTACATGAAAAATGCAGCCAGCTCTATTTTTTCAAAATGCAACGCACTGGTAGGAACTACACAATTGAACACTGACTATTTTGTGTGTATATACATTGTATTGCATTAAAAACATATTAAAAATGCATTGTTTGGGAATGGGCCCTAACTGCCATCTTCTCCAGATGCGTATACTCATTTTACTTTTGGAGCTTACACAGGCTATGAAGTTTCCTCTCAACCCCATGTGACAGTTTCGGGTTCCTAAGCCGATCAGCATGCGCCAGCACTTAGCACTTACCGCAATCACTGGAAGTTTTTCCCAGACAAAGCTCGGCTTCACTTTAAAGAAAATTTGCGATAAGCAAAAAATATAGGCTACAGTGACTGACCTTGCCTTGTCATCAGCCTGTCATTGTTGGTCACCCTAACCGCCCCCTCCGCTCATCCATTGACCTCCTGCTTTCCAGCTCCCTTGTCCACTCCTCCCATACTCGCCTCCAGGACTTCTCTAGAGTCTCTCCCATCCTCTGGAACTCTTTACCCCAACCTGTCCGTCTATCTCCCACCTTGACTGCCTTTAGGCGTTCCCTAAAGACTCATCTCTTCAAGGAAGCCTATCCCACCTCAACTTAACCACTCAACCATCACATTCTCAAATAATTCATCCCCACACAGCTACCTCCTCATGTATCATTTCCCCCTCCTCATTCAGATTGTAAGCCCCAGGGGCAGGGCCCTCCTTACCATCTTGTCTTGAATTGTAATGTCTTCCTTATATTGTAAAGCGCTGCGCAAACTGTTGGCGCTATATAAATACTATGTAATAATAATAATGTCACACAATGGGGGTGATTCAAAACAGCTTTTGCGACACATTTCAGGTCTAGCAACAACTTCATGTAACCTGTGCAACACCATCAGAGATCCAACGTGTGTCGCAGATTTATGTAGTCCTTATCTGTAATACTGTTCTAATATTTCCCTGTGACTGCCATACATTCAGGGAGTAATACCACCATTTCAGAGCTAAGAAACTGTCAGTAAAGAGCACCAATGTCATGTTGCTCAGCGTCCTTGGTTGCTAGGACGTAGGTACGGGCACTCTGTATAAATCCCACTGAATTACTTCAATATTGTCTTCATCACTGACCTAGAACAAAAATACAGTAGGGATAAGTGGAGTGATTGGCGAAATTTCATAGAAGGGGAACTTTCAATTTTATATGTGGAGCTGCTTATGAAGCCTTTTTTTAAAATTAAACCATGTTCACTTTAATATGGTAATAATAATAATTAAATGGGGAGCTTTCAAGGGCACAGTCCACACCCAAGGTGCGTTGTAAGGTTGCGCATGCATGCACAACCTTAGCAGTAGTCGCATAGCACCCCATAGATCCTGCATAGCCCACCTGAGGCTCTCTATGGTGGGCTCTGCAGTGTCCCAGGTGGGCAGGTCGTCGGGGTCCCTTTCCCTGTACATCCTCCCAACTCTTCTTACCTGCTGCTGCTGCTGGGGCCCAGCCTCCTCCACCCCCTCCCCTGTCACCTATGCCATGCCGCCCCTGGTACAGCTGATATCCATGTAAGGGGCCCTCCAGGCTGCCCAGACCCCTCACAGGTACCGGCCATACCCCCTGATGGCAGTGTTCTATCAAAGTTTGTGACTACGTTAGAATCATACAGTGTAATGTTCCCCATTATAATCCACTTTTATAATTAGATGAAATAACAGCACACAACCCCAGCCCCTCCCCCGCTTGGACCCACCCATCCAGAGCCTCACCGAATCTCAGGGAGGCGGTGTGTGCAGGGGGTGGGGCGTGTGACACACTTCTCCTCTACCGCCGCCTGCTACTAGGGACACGGCTGGGAGAGGAGTGGCGAGTCACAGGACCCGCCCCCTTGATGAGAAGCCCGTCGGCAGTGCGGGGCCCCGGTGTTCTAACACGGGGACCCTGCACTGCCCCATATTCCACCAGGGGGGGTGCCCAGCACCGGACCTCACTGGGCCCCCCCCACAGCCTCAGGCCCCGGTGCAGCAGCACTGGCTGCACTAGTGGTATTTCTGCCCCTGAGTAGTGATGTGAGTGGACTTGGTGCAAATCCAGTTCACTCAAACCCATGCAAAACTATCATTGCCCACCTGGCCCAATCAGTGGAGGCTGCGGCATTCCCCACCCGGTTATGACATGTAGCTGCAGGGCAGGGAATGCTCCGGCCACAACTGTTTGGGCCAGGAAGGGTGTGTTTCACTGACAGATTTGCCCGGGCCTGGGTGAACTCGGTTTACACCAAGCCCACGCACATCATTAGTTACAGTAGCTGCAATGGCTTCCACAGGAGATCCTTGACTGAGTGCAACCTCTTCAATCTGTGGGCAAAACTCACCTCTCTAATGAAACTGCTCCACTGGGATACCAACCTCCAAGCCATCAAGCACACTTTGCAAAAACTGACTCTTCCCTCCATGTGTCACTTACCACATTGACATTGTGACAACCAGTCTATCTGACATATTGGCACCAAGCATAGCCAGCTAGAAACGACTCACTGTCCAGAATAGCTGATATTTTTTTTCCATTAACAAAATCATGTTTAAAGGTACACACCGGTAACAATGGAAAATTAAAGTGACTCTAAACTCAGGAGTTAAATCTTAAAAATGCATTCAAGTACCTTAACTATTATTAACCCCTTCGTGACTGACGACGTACAGTGTACGTCGCCAGCATCGGGGCTGTTTAAACAGACTCCCGGCGACTTTTGCCTCCGGGACTCTGTTTAAACTTGTAGAGCCGACTGTCGGCTTTACAACAGAAGCGATCCTGTCGACTTACCTGTCGCCAGATCGCTTCTGCGTCCCGAAGAAGGGGCCCCCCCCCCCGCCGGACACCCCCGCCGTGCTTCCCGGGCTCCGTTGCCCCTCCTACGGGCCCGGGACCGGCGATCTTTGTGTCCGCGGGGAGCTGGGGAGGAGGTCGACGAACTTCCGTTCATCGATCCCCTCCCCGTTCTATGGGACCGGGAGCGATGCAGATTGCATCACTTCCGGTCCCTGGGCTGTCAGTTCTGGGCTCCTGCAGCCCAGCTATAAGCTATTGAAGTGCGATCTGCACTTCAATAGCTTATTTCCAGTGTAAAGGTGACACTGAGGGTCTTTTGGACCCCCAGCATCACCTTAAAGAGGACCTGTCACCACCATCTGCTATTACATGGGGGGGCTTGCAAGCCCCCCCATGTGATAGCAGTCAAAGTAAAGTAAAAAAAAAAAAAAAAACAGTTTTTAAAATTAAAATGAAATAAAATAAATCTAATAATAATAAAAAAAAATTTTTAAAAGTACCCCGCCCCCGCGAGCACGCGCGTCGCCACGTAAACACGCGTCGGGTGCGCCTACGCATGAAAACGACGAACGCGCTACACATGTTGGGTATCGCCGCGCACGCCGGAGTGAGAGCAATAATTCTAGGGGCAGTATTTTGGGGTATCTCTAAATTGATGACCTGTGGGGGCTTTTAAAGTGTCTTTTATTGATTTTTTGGGGTACTGCAGTTTTTCGCCGTTTCACGGTCGCACGCAATCTGTAAACTGGGCATGTTGGGTATCGTTTTACTCGTTGTAACCTCATCTTTTATATTTCATTAAAAAAATTGGTAATTTGTTGTGTTTTGGGGCATTTAATTAAATTTGTCACTAAATTTTGGGGTTTAATAAGGAGTTGCGCTAATATTGCGCAACATAAAAATTTTCAACTACCACCATTTTATTCTATAGGGTCTTGGCATTCAGAAAATATATAATGTTGGGGGGTTTTACGTCATTTTCAGGCCTAAAATGTGGAATATAACATGGGTGCAAAAATGGAAAAAAGGGCCTCAGTCATGAAGGGGTTAAAAATGTATCTTATTTGTGTATCACTCGGCTGTAGATCCTCAAATCATCTCTGAATTGGTGGGAGCTACTTTTGTTCCCCATGGTCCCTGCGTGTGTTGTAAAGTAGTCACTGCTTCAAGCTTGCTCACGTGACGGACTAAAATCTCACGTACGGTGAGCGTACGGCTGCGTAGTCCCATAGAGATGGACAGAGGCTGCGTACTAATCACACACAGCACCTGTCCTTCCTGGGAGCTGCCCTATACAGCCGTGCACGCAGCACGGAGCTGTACATGCCGGCTTTTTCTCGTGTGAATGAGGCCTTAAGGGAAAACTAAGTTTGAAAGGTCTGTGCATTTATTTTTGTGAACAAGCCAAGTTACTGCAGTCAGTTGTACCTGTTATTAAGCGCTCAGTGGAGCAAGGCTTTTTGTTTTGCTTCTGTTTATTTTGGCAGTTCTTGCTAGACCTGTTAATAAAAAAGAAAAGAACTTTACTTTGCACAAACTAAACCATTGTGTGGTGTTTCCCACCTTGAAGACTGTGTGGCTGTAAGGCCTGGTTCACACCTGGGCGTTTTACAGCGCGTTCCTACACGCTGTAAAACACTCAACATGTGAAAATCAATCATTGCATATGGGCATGGTTCCCACCTGGGCGTTTTACAGCGCGTTCCTACACGCTGTAAAACACTCAACATGTGAAAATCAATCATTGCATATGGGCATGGTTCCCACCTGGGCGTTTTACAGCGCGTAGGAACGCGCTGCAAAACGCCCTACGCCCAAATAAGTACAGGAGCTTCTTTGGGGCGTTTTGCCGCACGTTAAAAAAACCCATTAAAAAACCGCTCAGGTGTGAAACCAGCCTAAGATCCCAGGTCACAATATATACTTCAATTAACATCAACCAACAAAATGATTAAAAGTGTAATCCTTGCTTTTGCCACATCTATGTTAAAGGAGAATTATGAGGCGAGTGATTTTCACTCAGCCTCATAATCTGAGCCAACCTCTGACAATTAAACTGTCACAGGTCGGCTCAGTAGATCGGGAAGTGAGCGAACACATGATTAGGTCGGCCCTGTGCAGATATGGACTGGGCTATGGATAACAGGTACAATATAGAGGTTTAGAAGGAATTAATGTAATGTCATGTTTTAATGTTGAATGTTTTTCAGTTATGTAAGATGTGAGAAATTTGGATTGTTGTTTGGGAAAATTAATAAATATTTATATAACTTCTCGATCCTGTGCCGGCAGAGAGCCGTGACAGGGGAGGGACTGGATTCCCCCCTCCCCCTGTCCGATTCTCCAGTGCTGACTGGCGGAACGGACAGGGGAGGGGGCAGGTACAGCTGGCTCTGCCTCTAGATAGGCAGAGCCAGCTGTCACTCACGCAGCTGGGTGGATCCAGACATACTGTCGGCTGCGGCGTCTTAGTATACCGCGAGCTGTAGCTTGAGGTATACTGAGCTTTGGGTGATGGGAGGACGCTAGTTTGTGTCCTCCCGTTACCCTAAGGAGAACTATGGGGAAAAGCCCTACCCCATAGTTCTCCTTTAAGGGACGTCTCCTCATAAACATCCATTCATGGATAAGTCCATATATAAATAAATGAATGTATATTCTAAATGTGCCACTCTATATTTTTCTAAGGCAATGTGTCAAACTGTGAAAACATAGTCTAATGTGTATCAGATTCTCTCATAAAAATATATGTGATAAGATTATAAATAACATAAATAAACATCAATACATAATATGATTCAAAAATAAAGTGCACAAACTTTGCACGTGCAAACAATACATAAAGTAAGTTCCCAAAGGTAGAAAGTTCCACTAGAAAGGTGCATGCACTACTTGTGTGTGAGATCTCCATGATAATTTCCACGATAACCAATCACCCACAGGAGTGCTGCTCACCTTATATAAAAACCTTAGAACAAGGTCAGAAAACAGCAATCCCCTTTCACTTAGTAGGTATAGTCGAACGGTAAAAACCCGGAAGGCAACAACACCCGCCATCATGCCAAAGTGTGTGACGTCATTGCGCACGTACAATGTCATCGTGCACATTTGTGATGAGGTCACACGCGGTTACCTGCCGGCGGCCATCTTGGTGAAGGACGCCAGCAGAGAGAGGAGGGGACGTTAACCCGGCCGCATAAGATATGCCGCCAGGTCCCCTCCTCTCTCGTGCACCAGTCAGGTCATTTTGGTGTCACCCTCTCCAATAGTGTGTGGCTGCCCCCCGCACCCCCTAGTGACACTACTGAGCCAGAGCACGAGGATTAAATGTGCGGCTTTTTTTTTTTTTTAAATCAGCAAACCATATGAAAGCAATGAGGCTGCCATAGTCCCATAATGTGAGTGTTGCATACGCTGCTGCTCCCAGTTCATTTGTGTTGAAGAGTGGTGGGAATTCACTAAAAAATGCCTACTTTCATTTTAACTAGACATGTGCACGGCTGAAAATTTCGTATCGTTTTTTTCATTTTCTGAAGTTAATAAAATAAAAAAATAAAAATGTGTGGGGTCCCCCCCCAATTCATACCAGACCCTTTAGGCCTGGTAGGAATTTTAGGGGGACCCATGGCACAAAAAAAAAATGCATGGGGTCCCCCCAAAATACATTGCCTTACCCTTGATCTGAGCAGCAGCCTGCACCATACCAGGCCACATGCCCTCAAAATAGGGAGGGTGATCCATGTTAATAAGGACATGGGCCTCTTCCTCATGTCCTCAGGGTCTGCAGGCAGGGGGGCTTATCTGAATCTTGGTGCCCCCTTTTAATATGGGTTGAGTGTAATATTTTACAGTGCATGCACGAGATGATGGTTTTTAATAGATGAGTATAATATTGTACGGTGTGTGATCTCATGTGCCTCATATCGTGCATGCACTGCATGAATTACACTTGAGAGGAGGCGAAAACGTAATCAACGTGCTGACAGAGAAAAGGAAAAATAAGCCGACCAATGATGTTATTTTTAAAAATGGGGGTACATGCCGCACAGATGCAGTGTGAATGTGGCTAACTATGTAAAAATAATTGCAGGGACATATATGTGTGCTTGATTAGCCAAATCGTTTTTCATAGAAGTGGAGTTTTCTGAGAGGCATTAAAAACCCATACTGTTTGCTGGAAAGGAACTTGTCCTGTTTGCCGATGCTCTGCACTACCAGCTTCACCCGCGAGGTGTCACTAGATGACACGTGTGTCTCCCTTATGAGTTCCAGCCTGCAATCCAAAAGCTCTCCACTAGGTAACACCACTGAGACAACACTATTGACACACAGGTACTACGGAAGCCTGGAGGGGACTAAAAGGGTAGAGAGCAATCCGGGCGGGACACGGAGGCAGCATTTCCTTCAGACCGGGCAGCCGGTAGCACTTGGATTGTAAACATTGGAGCGCAAGGACTGCGAATACCGAGAGACAGAGCTTCAGGAGTCCAGGCGACGGAGTGTTCGGAGAAAATAGCTCCAGGACGATATAAACCCGTGCAGGACTCCGCTAGCACCATCTAGCTGGATGATACACATCTGTGTTCCACTTACAGAGGAGCATTGCGATATATGTGTGAGGGGGAGGCAGGAAGCACACCAAGAGCATACATATATCTTATTGCATTGTACAGCTGATTTTATGTTATATACAGTGTGCAGCAGCAGGGAGCTAATGTAGGCATGTATACTGACAGACCTGCATACTGACACACAGACACTGATACACTGACCCGATGACACTGCCACACTGATACTGGCATACTGACCCGATGACACTGCCACACTGAGACTGGCATTCTGACACAGACACACTGATACTGACATACTGACACACTTATACTGGCACTTTGATACTGGCATACTGCTGTTGACACTGACACACTGATACTGGCATACTGCTGTTGACACTGACACACTGATACTGGCATACTGCTGGTGACACTGACACACTGATACTGGCATACTGACCTGGTGACACTGCTGCACTTATACTGGTACTGGCATACTGCTGGTGATACTGACATACTGACCCGGTGACACTGCCACACAGGTACTGGCACACTGATCCTGGAATACTGACCTGGTGACACTGGCACACTGATCCTGGCATACTGACCTGGTGACACTGGCACACTGATCCTGGAATACTGACCTGGTGACACTGGCACACTGATCCTGGCATACTTAACCGGTGACACTGCTGCACTTATACTGGCATCCTGCTGGTGACACTGCCACACTGATCCTGGCATACTGACCCGGTGACACTGACATACTGATTGAAGATCAGGGGGTATAGTCAGTCATTCTACTATCTGGCATTGCCGGCTCTGAGTAATGTGGAGAATAAAATCCATTGCATAGCGCTGAGCATTGCTGATCTCTGAAATGTAAGATTCAGTGTCATCCATATTGTGCTAGCAGTATGTGAATCGGGAACACCGGGGCTGGGATGACATTCCTGTAAGATTTTAGGACACAGATGTGTATGAACTTTGCCTGGGAGGTATTAGTGCTCCGAGGCTGATGAGTTTATAAACACAAGGAGTGACTTTTGCCACGGCACAGCCCATGTAGCTTTCCTGATGTCGGGTAGGACCTGATGTTGAAATTTAAAGTGGACATCGGCGTGTGCAGTGTCAGCAGTCAGGAGCTGGAATTAAAGGAAGTGGAAGCTGGATGGGACGGTCATTGCAGCACATACCAGAGAAAGGATGATTCTCTTCCAAGAAGAGTAGAACTGACCAGCAATTAACATTTCACTGACATCAGGCTCCTCGGTGAATAGAGACGATTTGTGTCGTTCTGGCAGCGGGATCTGGGATACTTTGAGAAAACGTTGGAAATTGTACTTTATACCTGTTCTCGTTTTGTTTCCAGAGGGCTCAGTCTCATCGCTGCCACTAAGTCATTGCTTCTGCCCCCTCATTCCATTACTCTGCCGTCTCATCTATTCATCGTATCGCCCTGTGATTCCAGTTTATGGCTTTCATCATGATGAAAAAGAAGAAATTTAAGTTTCGGGTGGATTTTGAGCTGGATGAACTGTCTTCTGTTCCTTTCGTGAATGGGATCTTGTTCTGTAAAATCCGCCTTCTGGATGGTGGCAGCTTCAGCGTGGAGTCCAGCAGGTGAGATGATCTGATGGCTATGCATTGGGTGCTATGACAATAACAAGAATAAACGTCCGGCCGATATTTATTAATCACATTCTTTCCAGAGCCTGTGAAGTGTTTTATTTAATGTTTTCTAAATTTCAATCTTGATATGTTGTTGAAGGCAATCAGATCAAACACTGGCCACCTCAAAGCTATGTAGATATTGCAGGATGGCCACCACATTGGAATCAATGTTAAACAAATGTGTCACTGTCCTGACACTAAGACCCCATTCATACCTGAGTTTCCCCAAAGCGTGACAATGCTTAACGTGAAGAACCCCATTATTTTCAATGGTGCCTGTTCACACCTGAGTGTTGCTTGTAGCTTGAAAAAGTACATCAGCTTCTCTTTGGGCAGAATCATGTGTTTTTGGTCCATAGACTTATTTTGCTGTGTCCTGAAAAAGTTAAGTAATATGCACCTTGTAGGTCAGACAGTGGCAACCAATGATGTATAGGGGCTTGGTATGAACCCAGTTCACCAAAGTTTGCCCAAGCCCACGCCAAACTGTAAACGAAAGGCCCCCCTCGCGGCCCAATCAGTTGCTACATATAACAAAAGGGATGGATTGCCCCTTTCCCAACTAATTGGGCCACGGGGAGGGATGTGACCGTCACAGTTTTTCATTTAGGCAAACTGGGTTCAAACACCACACCTTTCACATCACTAGTGGCAACCTCAGTCATACATTATATAGCTTGATGGGAGATTTCCTGTAAGGAATCCATCCACCCAAAAAGTAATATATCAGGTATAGTAGGGGTCTGGTGGGATAAGTCACCTGTAGTTTCTTGGGGGCTCCAGTGCCATGAATCTTTCCTCTGCTCGCTCCTACTTGGCGTTTTAGGTGTTTCCACTCCTGTTGCATTAACCACAATGTAAAACAGTGTCGGATAATCTTTTAAAACTTTCTGCTGGTATGCAGCCTTGAATATTTAAATGCAGATACTCTCATCACTGCAGTTTCCTGAAGAATAGAAGAAAATGTGAAAGCTGAATTCTTTAACAAAACAAAAGTGCTTAGGTTCCCTCCAGGCTACAAGACCTCTCCCCTACGCTCTGCGAGTTGGTGGCTTGCCGACGTCATCAAGTACAATGCAGGGTCCGTAAACCCGCATTGTACGAGGACGCCGAGGGACAGTCCTCAAGTCGGAGCATAGGGGAGATGAGGTGAGTGGCCACTGCCAGGGGAGCGGGGATCAGGTAAGTAAAACTGCTTTAACCTGCTACCCCTAGACCCAAGCAAGTAGTTAACTCTTGCAGTGCGGGGGAAGCCACACTGCACGGGGAGTTTTTTTTCCCTCCCTGGGGTCAGTAGCTAAAAGAAGTCTAACTAGAAGAAGCCTGTATAGGACTATGTTGAATAGTTAGAATCATTCATTTTCGGTGGGCATTGTGTTAAATCTGCGTTTCTTGCAGAACCATGGTGCTGCTGCTATCCAACACTTCCAAATGGGTCAAATTCCTCATTTACTGCTGCACCACGTGGTTCCTCCTACCCGCATTCATGTCACAATATGAGACAACAGTCATGTAAGGCTTAGCATAGGAGACACTTTGTACAGCAGGGACACAATATTCAACGACCCCAAAAGTTTCGGATAGACACACACGGCTTACTAGCACACGCAACGGTGGCTCCATAGGACCCTGCAAGGGAAAGGAGACACCCTAAAACAGAATGTCAGGGTCAGTGGTCAGGAGACCAGCTGATTCTTCAGAAAACTAATACTTTTAAACATAAAGAATCAGCATCCATTGAAAAGGATTTATTCAGCAGTTGAAATGCACTATATTGCCAAAAATATTGGGATGCCTGCCTTTGCATGCACATGAACTTTAATGGCGGTTGCTTTAAAGATACCAGTCATTAGAAAAATATTGAAACTGGCAATGATGACCTCTTTTGAAAATGCTGGCTTTCTGTTTGACAGGCTATGATATTTTCTAGGTCATTGTCCCCAGAACAAGTCTAGGGATAAGAAATTCTGACCACACTTGTTCCAGGTCTGTGACCACATGCAACCAGAAGCCCCGGGCGCCTAGCATTTTCAGATGGAGGACACTATTGTAATTTCCATATTTATTTCATACTAGTTGTGTTTTTATTCCCTGCCATCTACCAAAACCGTTTTGGATGGGCAGACCATTTCATTGGTTGTGTCACTGATTGACCTGTCTGAGTGCTCTTAGTGCCTTTATCTGTAGTATATGTACTCTGTCTGTTGCTGATAGCAGAACTCTCACATTTAACTTTATCACTTATGACTGCCGCTCCATGGGTCCAGTAAATGGTCTGGGATGGCGGGGAGTTGCGGCCAGGTCTGGAGTTATTTATTCCATAGGCTCTAGAAAAGGTTATTCTGGATCGCGCTTCTGTGTGAAGTCAGGTCATTGAGAGTGAGCTCCCTGGCCACCACTCCATGTCGGGATGTTACCTGGCTGAAGTATTAGGTGTTTAATACAGGAAGCGCATGTTTTAGGAGGGTTCCTGTCTGTGAGGTGGAACATACAGACTCAATGGGGGTGATTTAATTGACCGTAAAGTGAAGCTCTATTCTCTTCGCCCTCATTCACACCTATATTTTAGGTGTATTTAGGGATTTCTGCATCAGGAGCTTGAGATTTTCCTGCAGCAGGAATCCCAAATCTGCCATTTAGAAGTGGCAACTTTTACCCGTTCAAGTTAATGATTGTGTGACAGGAGGTGCATTGGAAAGTGGCAGAACGTTGGCACACTGCATGCAATCATATGTGGTTAGGAATCATTCACTATCCCTGGGTGCGCTGATCGAGTCACATGTGATTACATGCGGTGTGCCAGGTTTCTGCCACTTTTAAATGCAGGTGCCGGGGGGCGGGTAATGACTCGTCGCCTGGCTTACTGACTGGCCAGCTTCCCGACCAATCGGGAAGCTGGGCGGCGAGTCATTACACGCCGTCAGGCTTCCTAATTAGCTGGGATGCCAAGTGACGACGGTGCATGGAGCCAGCTTTCTGGCCATTCAGGAAGCCCGGGGGTCGGGTCATGACCTGCCCCCCGGCTTCCTGATTTGGCCTGCATGCCAGTTCCATGCTCCCTGGTAACGAGGGAGCATGGAGCCGGCTTCACGACCAATCAGGAAGCCTGGTGACATGTAATGACTCGCCGCCTGACTTCCTGATATCGGAAGTTCCTGTATCAGGATAGACATCAAGAGCATTTGGGCAAGTACTCACCCAAATACTCGGTATCGATACTAGTATCAGTATTGGTGCATCCCTATTTAATACATGCATACATGCATAGATCTGAAACATGCCGCATTCCCATCTCTTCCACTGTCTCTTACCTCTGCAGCAATGAAGCCGGCACCCTGGCAGGTGGTCATGTGCTTCCTTATTGGATGGGAAGCCTCAGCCACGCTCCGTCGCAGCTCCCCAGGCACCAACAACTGTGGTTGCTATGTGAGGGATGTAAGGGGTAAGTGCTACTGCGCTCTGTATCACTGAGCCGGTCACAGAGAGAGCTTTGTGATCTCTCCACCGGCTCAGTGACTAAAAACATTGTGCCTGCTATTGTTACGGTGTTGCACTCAGGGTGGTAAGGGTGTGCCCAGGCACATCCAGCACACCTATGAATTCCTACTGCAGGAGGTCCTGATACAGGAATCCCAAATTGCACCTCAGCTATAGGTGTGAATGAATCCTTGAAAGGCTAATTCATCTTTTCACAAAAAAAGTAAACTATGTCCAGACACCCTCCTTACCCTGTTCATGTCCCTCCTTTACTTATCTGTAAGGATGACTCTCACCAGCCACCGAGGCCACCTGGTATAATGCATGTATTTGAGGAAGCTGAGGGACCAACAACAACCCAGAATCTCAGGGAGGTGAGCAGAGCAGAGACATAAGGTACGTATTACACCTTATTCCTCTACCCCCAGGCAAAAACCAGCCTTTTTTGACCCCACAGTAAGGGTCATTTTATTATCTTTTATTGGTTCCTGGAGTGGAAAAACATCTGATTTCAGTCATCTAGGAAGGTGATTCATGTGTCCTGGCAGAGTCTAAGTATGGTTACTTCTTCATTACTCAATGCTGCTTGGAAAACAAAAACATCTGAAAAATTGTCACGGAGAAATGAACACATTTTCAAAATGGTAATGTCACTTCTCAGATATTGGAAGCCGTGTGGCTCCCTGATAAACTAGAATACATTAAAAGGGATTTCCAGGAATCCTGAAAATCATCTTGTTTGGTGCTTTATACTTAACTAGGACCAAGGTCTTCAGTGGACGACATAATCTTCAAGGATATGTCATAATGGCTACACTGCTGACTTTCCTCCCAACAGTTCTACCTGACTGGCTGCCAAGCTGATCCTCTGGTTTCAGGAATAAGTCACAGTCCTGGAATATAAATGCAGCTAGTGGAGGGAGGCTTTATTTGGGTCAATATGCTGCAGGGGGTATCAGCATGACAGCCAGGCAACTAGGATATTGAAAATAGGTCAACCATGGAAGTCTTCTTTCTTCTTTCATGACAAGTTTCCTGTAAAGGTAAAGTCCAAGAGGATATACAAGACACACATTATTGAAGCTCTGTGTTCAGCTGTAAATTCATTTTTTAAAGCAAGCCTTAATATAACTTGATATCAACATCTTCCCTGTACTACAGAGCTCGGAAAGGGAAAGGATGGAGCAGCACAAGAAGCTGTAGCAGTTGTCTGTGCAAAAAGGAATGTGCTAGTAGTAGCTGCTACTCCTTTCACTGTCCAGTCACAGGCTGGTGGAGATAAAAGACCTGCATCAAATGAAAAATCAAGTCCCTGCCCATATAGACCTAGTACTATTTTTGGGAAATGCTAAAATATAAGACCTACCCCGAAAATAAGACCTAGTTGTGACCATTCCCAGGGCTGGTGGTGGCATAAGGGGGAACTTGAAGAGTTGCGGGAGAGGATAAGCGGTGCCAACAAAGCCAGCGCTAGAGGAAGTGAGGGAGCAGAGCCGCATAAGCTGATGCCTCCTCTATTGCGCCGGCTCCTGTCACAGGCGGAGTGATACCAAATGTACTCCGCCTCTTGGAAAGGTACGGCACCACTGATTGCCCTGATCACCATATTTTTGTACATGAATACATGTAGACTGTTGTACATGAATAAGTGTGGATTGTTGTACATAAAAAAAATAAGACCAAGTGTGTTTTTTTGGGTTTTTTTTGAGCCAAAAAAAATATAAGACAGCGTCTTATTTTCGGGCAAACACGGTAGAAGTGATTTTCTTTTTTACAGTCATCCATTCACCTCTATGAGGCAGTATTCTCCCTCGCCCATGTGACCCAGGCCACCAGTGTTCCCTGATCCCTCTAATGATATAATACTCACCTCAGGGCATTTCCAAGTTTAGAACTGTCAGATCCTGGGGAGTAGTAGAACCTTAAAGTCTCCATAAAGAGAACCTGCCACTGCTTAGTTACTATCACATAACCCTTGTGATAGTAATACATTTAAGGTAAAAGACTTGACACAGTGTCGTTTTTTATATTTAACCCGAAAATTTGGAGATTTTGTTGCACTTGTGTGAATGAGGATGAATTTAAGTGTGTTTTTTTTTGCTGAAAATATACTTTGATAAACAGTTGTGCAAATATATAGTAATATAAAAGATTGCAACTACCTTTGTCATATTCTGCAAGTCCTCTCATTTTAGAAAGTCTATATCATTTTGGGTCTAAAGTACATTTTTGTTAAACAAAATGCGCATATTCGCTTGAGTGTGAGCTCCGGCAGCAAAAGGGTTAATACCTGGAGTCATTGGCTTAGAAAAAAAAAATTTAAATCGGGAAAGCCAAAGTGAAGTCGGAGCTAATCTGTATGGTGAGTGGGATAGCACTGGAGCCAGTGAATGAGCATCACAGCCAGGAGTCTTCGGATATATAGAGGACAGATGAGCAATGCCTGCCTGTATATATCCCCTCTACAGGATCCTATAATTATAGTGTTGTGATTTTTCTGTAGCTTATAGGTCTTTTATGGGGCAGTCCACCCAAACATGATATTTTAGCTAGTGGAGCCTGGTGGCTACGTGTGCCCTTGGACTCTTAAATGTTTTTGCTATTCCAGCAGTGAGTTCTTCCTGCCAATTTCCAATTCTGTTTCTGGCCACTTTTAAGCTTCGGGTGTTCCCACCCCACTCTGTGTGTTTTGGCACACCTTGGTGCATTTTTCATAAATTGAATTGATAATCCAGCAGTGACGTGGGACCTCCTCGTAATGAACACAGCGGGTGTGCAGACACAGGAACTCCAAAATGGATATCATATCTCACCAATTAAATTGGACCTGAATAAAGCGAAGACTTGCTATGTTATTGGGAAAATCAAGAAGTGTTCATTGTGCCTGAGTAGTGCCCTGAAAAATACACCTTTTTGTCTTGAGTTCCTCCTGAGTGTGAGGGTGCCTACAGCCTCATAGCTTTATATCTGCAGTGTAAGATCTAAGGCACTGCTGCCTCTGACTGCAAGTCTCTGGATATTTGAAGTGAGATTTGGTGATGTCATTATTGCGCTGCTCACTGTTTTACTTGCTGGAGGCTTTGAGATGAGGAAGCAAAGCCCTGCCTCTACCAAGATGGCTGACTCTGCACAGAAGCACAGGGCAGAACAAGACATGGTAAGCCAGTAATTGGGGGAAATATCAGCTGCAGGGGAATCGCAACCAATACTGGTGACTAGGTCTTTACCCTCTGTCTGCTTTTTTGGGGGGAACAACAGGGAAAGTTCAGTTACTCTTGCCAAGGAGATATAAGGAAGTGACACGCGTTTAACTCTAGAATCCAACAAGAAATGAACTGGGTTGACTGAACCTAAAATAAATGTGTCCATGGAAGGCCAGCATTTCTAATCATGTATTCATTTCCACATTGAATTGAAATTATTTTTACTCCTATTCCTACTCCTATTCATCTCAATGATCCTGAAGTTTGAAAACTTATTTACATATTTACTTCCTTTAATGCAGTGACACATACATACTACGCCCTCTGCATATGCACTGCTTTGTCACCCATTTCACAGACCCTGCTGTCTGAACTACAGATACGTTTCAGGAGATACAAAATGACTACTTGCAGATAGCGAAGTACTGCGGGATGTGTTGTCCTTAGAAAATGAAAGTAAACCAAAGAAATGAGCAGGGAATCCAGGAAGTTGTGGAAAGTAGGGATGCACCAATATCGGTATCGGTGCCAATACCAAGTATTTGGGCGAGGACTCGTACTCAACCAAATCCTCTGATACCGGAGCTTCCAGTCAGAGGAAGTTTTTTGTATGACCGGCAGTGCTGTAGGGGAACATGGATCCAGCTTCCTGTGCGATCAGGAAGCTGGGCGGCGAGTAATGAACAGCCGGCTCCTTGCTGATTGGCCAGGAAGCTGGCCTCCCGGTCAATCAGCCAGCCGAACAGCTGCTTTGATGCTGATGGACTGGGAAGCTGGCTTTCCAGCCCATCAGCATCGAGGTGGCTTCTGGGGCCAATGAGGAAGCGGGGAGGCAGGTCATTACTCGCCGCCTGGCTTCCTGATTGGCCAGGAACCCGCCTCGATGCTGATTGGCTCGGAAGCCGGTTTCCCGGCCAAGCACAATCAAGCTGGCCAGACGACATGGAGCAGGCTTCTCAGGCAATCAGATTGCCCGGGAAGTCGGCTCCATGCCAGTAGAAGCACTAGCATCGGTACTTGATATCGACGAGTACCAAAAGCAAAGTAGCAGATAGGCAACGCTTACAACTGGAAGTAGATATTTCAAGCAAGCTTATATTGGATTGTCAAAAATAACTAGTACAGTGGCACCTCGGTTCAAGAACTTAATTTGTTCCACGATTCTGGTCATGAACCGAATCAAACTGTGATCAGATGGCAATCTCGACTGGAGGAAGCCACGACCAGTGTCGGAGCAAGGAAGATGGCTGCGGTTGTGTTCGTCACCCAATGTGGAGTTCGCGAACGGAAGCAAACTTTTGCTGAGCTTCCTGTTCGCGAACCGAATTGTTTTGCAAACAAAAGCGTTCGTGAACCGAGGTACCACTGTACTTGTATTGCTATTCCGATGCTGCTGTTATTAAATGAAGGAGTATGCTGTGACTATACCCTCATATTGTAAACTTTGCTAGACATCCAACTGATATCAGAACAACACAAAACGTTGCTAGGAACAAACTAATATGGTGACAGGAATGAAGTTCAATTAGGTGATATGTTGCAAAAAAATTCTGGTTTTCTGTCTGACTCACACAGGGAAGTGATGAGTCAATGTAAAGGAAGCATTCTGTGTTCTGCATCTGCCCCTTGGTGATGACTTCTGTTTATATTGATTAGTTACTAAGGGGAACCTGAGCTGTCAAAACCACATCTGCAGCCAGCATGTGCGCACTGCCTAGGCACAGATTCCACTTCCTCTCTGTATGCTTCACTCTTCAGTACAGTTGTGCTCAATTTGCATACCCTGGCAGAAATTGCGACATTTTGGCATTGGTATTGAAAATATGATCATGCCAAAAAAGTATTTTATTTAACCACTTGCTGTCTGGAGCAATCTCTTACTATTTGCGCACACATGATAAAATCAGAATTTTTACAATGATATATTTTCTGAAAACAAAGGCCCTGTAGAATAAAAAAATGCTAGTTACAATTTTGTATGTCACACTCTATTTTCGCAAATGTTTATCAAACCAGTATTTTTAGGCTACAATACACTAAAAGGAAATTTAGTGCACAGAAATAGAATATAATACACAATTTTTGGGTAAAGTATAAAAGACAGGGTCACGTCGGGTAAATTGATACCAAGCATGTGAAGCCTTAAAATTTTGTGCGCCTGTGAAACTGCAAACAACTACAATCCCCCAAATTTCCCATAGGTGCCGCTTTAAGCTTTAACTGCTCATCAGTTTAGTGCTAACAGTGATTGATGGTCCTAGAATGATTGCTCTCACTCCGATTTTCGCGGTGATATGTAACGCGTGGCACAATTTTCGTTTTTGCACATAGGCGCATCCGACTCGTGTTTGCGTTTGTATGTGCGGGCCAGGGGACTTTTTTTTTTTTTGCCGTGCCTGTTCCAGGCCCGCACAGGGAACAGCAGAGCCCGGGGTAGCCGACAGCAAAGGAGGGGGGGAAGCACACTCCGCCGCTCGGTACAAACGATCAGGCGGATATACAGCTGCCAATTTCCTTGTGCCTTA
>NW_017307027.1:708545-753605 GCF_000935625.1 Nanorana parkeri | reverse complement strand
TCTAGCAGTGTCCATTGGAAGAAGAAGTTCTCCTTTATGTGTAAGATGAGTGCAAGTGCTGCCTCAGGGATCTTGGATCCATGTGTCTGCAGAGTGTCTGTCCGGAAGGTAAGACTGTTAACTGCTTTTTTGCAATGGGCCTGAACTGCATGCTTTAGAAAGAGACTGTGAGGACAAACTGCTGACATCCAGCTAGCCTTTCTCTAGTCGTCTCCTAGGACAGTATATGAGAGATGTAAACTACTACCACTAAGACAGGAAACACATCACCACTAGTGATGGGCTCGGGCGTGTTCGCAGCTCCACGTGATGAGCCCGCCGGAAGCTGACAGCGCCAATCACAGGCACTGAGACATATCCTGATCTCTGCAGCTGCGGACCGGGATGATGTCTCCGTACCTGTGATTGGTGCTGTCAGCTTCCTGGCGGGCTCGGCACGTGGAGCTGCGAACACGCCCGAGCCCATCACTAATCGCCACATCAAAGTCCATCTGTCATCCTCAGTTTTTGTGTTATCTACCTCCAAAGGAGATGCACTACATGTAATCTGGGTGGAGGAGGCGGTCCCTCACATGCTGGTCTTCCTTCCAACCTCAGTTTTTCGCTCTCTTCTCCTTCATGGAGTCTGGAACTGAGGTACAATGGGTCTCTTTTAAATTTGCCTTCCAGGCCCCTTTTCTGTTGTTGTTGTTGTTGTTGTTGTTGTTGTACGAGGAGGTCTGCTCTATCATTTTTTACAAATTCAGGTGATGATGAACGTCGGGCTAAAAGAACAAATTAGATTTTTGCCATTAATAACATCTCCAGTACACTTTTGCTACATTCTTTTTGCCTACCCTGGTTGAAGTGGGAACCAGAAAAAGATATACAGTAGTATTAGCATATCTGTATGTTGATTGAACGTCATGTGAAAACACTATTTCCATTTCTGACTTATTTCCTTTGTGTTTCAGGAGCTAAAAGGTGGAAAGGCCTATGCCAAGGTGAATATGTATGGACTGATATGCATGTATGAGTTTTTTTTTCAATGCCTTTTGTCACTGTGGAAGATGCGTTTGAGGGAGTCTCCAGGCAAAGCTCACTACACATACATTATGAAACTGTATTTATGTAATTTTGTATTGTATTATTAGGCAGTTTGCAGACATTATCCAGGTGGCACTAAAATGCCAAGGTGGGAAAAAGCCTTTATTTGACTCTTTCTACTCTATAACAGCGCTTCTTAAAGTGTGGGTCGCGACCCCATATGGGGTCCCGCAAGTGAACAGGGGGGTCACGATCCGAGTACCCGACCAGGACCGCCATCAGGGGGGTATGGCCGGTACTTGTGTGAGGGGGACCAGGCGGCCGAGGAGGTCTGGGCACCAAGCTAGATTGTTTTATTTCAGTTTACTGTATAATTTGCAGTGTAGTGTAGGTTTTAAGGTCGCGGCCCCCCCTGTGCACTTGGTACCTACCTAAAAAGTGACTGGTGCTGGGGAAGGGGGAGAAGAGGAGAGAGGCTGATTGGTGCTGGGGGGAGAGAGACAGTGATTGGTGCTGGGGGGAGAGATAGAAGAGGAGAGAGACAGTGACTGGTGCTGGGACACCGACCGACGTTGGGGTCCCTTAAAAATTTCCTCGGCCAAAAAGGGGTCACGAGTGAAGAAAGTTTAAGAAGGCCTGCTCTATAAAAGGATGTGTGATTTTATTTTCATGATGTTACAGAAACATCTGAACCGGCATGTGTGACACACTTACTGTAGAACTTCTAAACACAGTTATATCATATTTATCATTATGTTTTTCACTAAAGACAGATGCATCACTATGCAACAGTCATGCTTGCCTCTCGGTGCAACTTCTGCCAGTCTGTGGCTGCCCATAGTAAATGTAATGAGCGTGTCTCTTCTTCGGTATAATATCATTGAGCTTCTGGATTTCATTTCTTTTTAGTAACCTTTATTCTCTGTTGCTGTTGTATTGTTATAGCTGAATTCAAATGGTATTTAAAGCCCAACTCCCGCCAAAATGTTAATCTTCGTTTTAGAGTGGGGAATCCCTTTTCGGTTTATATTGTGCTTCCCATTGAGGAGATTTTTCCCTTGCTTCGTGTCAGGACAAGACGTTATGGGAAATCTCTCCAGGGGACACAGACTACAGGAAAGCACATTTTTCACTAAAATGGAGAAGGGTGTGCAATTTTTGTTAGTTTTTTTAACACTATGAAATCTCCCCAATAGGGTCACGCACAGGAATAAAGATATGACAGAATTGTTTCTTTTTCTGGCTGGAGCTGGGCTTTATGGACCATTACACATATTAAAGGAGAATTATGAGGCGAGTGATTTTCACTCAGCCTCATAATCTGAGCCGACCTGTGACAATGAAACTGTCAGAGGTCGGCTCAGTACATCGGGAAGTGAGCGAACACATACCGTCGCTTGCTCTGGATAGGCAGACTTAGCTGTCAATCCCGCAGCTGGGTGGATCCAGACAGTTGTAGCTCACGGTATACTGAGCTTTGGGTCACGGGAAAACGCTAGTTTGTGTTCTCCTGTGACCCTTAGGGGAACTATGGGGACAAGCCCTGACCCCATAGTTCTCCTTCCTTTTAAGCATTTGACTAACTCTGCAGCTTCCTTCTATAATGTTTATATCTCTTTGTGGTTTAAGCTTGGCTTTGTAGATCTCAACCTTGCAGAGTCTGCTGGGTCTGGCAATACAATCCGTCGATGTCTGCTAGAGGGATATGACACAAAGAATACCCGGCAGGATAATTCTATTCTAAAGGTAAGCCATTATATTAAAGAGTATGGCAGACACTGCATAAACCTATTCAAAATTGTAATCTTGGGTTTCCGTAATTCATATTGAAATGTAAGAGTGACCATAAAGATGAAAATTGGGTTAATATGGATGAGGTGAGACTCCCAATCCCAGATTCCTGCCCTTCCCCACATGTATTTATTTTGTCCTAGCTATGGGCCATTGCCTGCTTTAGGACTCACCTACAGTTCTTCAGAACCATTCTTCTAAAACCTTTTTTCTTACAAAGTGACATTAAGGCAATTTCATTCATTCAGGAAAGTGTCAGATATGGATCATGAAGGTAATGAAACATTTTTAAACTAGAACCTATTGTTCTTTCTAAAGTAACTTTCAATAGGAAAAGGAGATTGTCCATCTTTTTAAATTTCTTTTTCACAAATCGGAGAACAAAAAGCAATTTCATTATACTCTGTTTATTATAGAACTCTGAAGCCTTTTCCCTGCTAGTCCTATGTAAGAGAAAGAAAATAGAGTCCCAAAAGTATCAAAATGTACTGTAGCTGGCTGGGTTATAGTATATTTAAAGCAAAAATGGATTGGCGGGGGAGGAGGAGGGGGGGTTGGTTGGTTGGGGAACGGTTAGGGCACGGTTAGGGCCCATGCAGGTTGTCCCTCGTTGTCCTGGTGTTATTAGGGCTGATAGTGAAAGTAAGAGAAAGACCGACATTTTGAGATGTCACTGTAACAGGAATAAAGGCGCAATCTTCCAACAAGGACACTCGTTCTGGTGATGGCTATCTATGCGAGGATTTTCCTTACTTTGGAGAGATCTTCTCTTACATTCTGTTTTAAAAAAAAAAAATCTTCCGAATGAAACATAACTTAAAGAAAAGAGCTCTTAACCCAGATTTTAATCATTCCCTACCTAAAAAAAATTTTCAGACTGTGGTCTATGACATTCAAAGAAAACTCCTGTTGCTGAGCTCAAAACATCCCCACATTCTGTGTTGAAGGTGAAATCTATTGGGCAGCTCTCTGGTCCACCTACAGAACCATTGCCTGATGATACAAATGACTTCCTGGGAAACCAGCCAATTGTTTCTGGGAGAAGATGTAAAACGTGTGGTTGTGCTTTGATGGAATGGGATTCCTCCTACCGCCAATTGTATTATGTGAAAGCACTTGGATACCACCCCTTTCTTTGACATAAAGTGGTAATTTGCATTAGCGGCTATTAAAAAACAATGAGGGTTTCAGTGGAAAGGGCAATTTTTCCCACTCTCTATTACCCATTCCGTAACATGGCCACACGCTGCAATGGGTGTTACATGGAAATATGATTACTGGTAGCAGTAATCCCCTTCTAGTGCTTTAGAAAAAAACTGGCTGTCTGTTCTATGCTTCTTGCAAAAATCAGTGGAACACAAAATATTCTGTTCTGTGTTATCAGTAACATTTTTAGCATTGATTGCTTTGCTATGAAAATATGAACCCTGAATATGAAATGCTTAATCTCCGTGTACTGTAGTTGACTGCTGTTGCATTGGGCCGGGAAGCATGACATCATTACTGGAAGGTTAATCACAAAGTGTTTGAGGAGAGCATTGGTGAATTATTAAATCTGCTTCTTCCTGGCTAATGCACTTAGAGCTTTGGGATGTGAACACATCTAATGTCAGCCTCATTTCTCACTTCCATTACAATTCATACACAGCCCAGAGGGCTCAGCTGAAAGCCTGTTATTCCTAAAAGCTCTATGCTGAGAGAGAATACAACGGTTTTCCATTGTCTCATCAGTGAGTTCTCATTATATTTGCTGAAAAAAAATAACAGGATGTAAGTACAAGCTTTTTCATGTGATAATTGCAGCCAATGTATTAGGAATTTATGTTCAGATCCAGTTTTTATGTTTTGGTCTGACATTGTTCCTTTATCTTCCTTGGCACAAGCCAGTGTCCTTTGTTTTAAGTGAATTTAATCAACATACTTCTTCTTGCTTCTTCTACTTATGTGATAAGGTAGTGCAAAGTGCAGTGATATGCAGTGATGTAACCCAGGGAAAACATATTTAACTTTCATCAGCTCAGAGGTGTCAGAACAACCAATGATGATAGTTGTTGGTTACATTTCTCTGCCCTCTGCTCTGTTATTAATGGAAATTTGTATAGAAAGAAACATGTTATTGATGACCTTCTGCTAAAAATACTTGCTGTATTCAGCTGGAATACTTTGAATTGGTGATCTGAATCGACTGTGCAGCAACATTCCTCTGGATCAAACATATAAAACTCACACAGAGGTTGCATAGTAGGTGAGGTTGAAAAAAGACAAAGGTCCATCTTGTTCGACCGATGTGTTTTGGGTCTAGTAGTTCCCATATCCTTTCCCATACTCCTCCTAAGAGTTTCTTGAATTTATCAATGCTATCAGCAGATACTACTGACTGAGGAAGACAATTCCACATTTGGAATTCACAAGTTGTACTTGGACTTTTGTTTTTTTAAAGTAACTATGTAAGTTTGGCTGAAGGGCAGGTTCACATTATAGCAATACGCTAAAAGCAAGGTATCCGTGCGTTTAGTGCACACTATCGCACAGCACACTAGGTGCACTGGTGTTGGTATGTTGCATTACCATTCATTCTGAATGGCACCCCAATGCATCTCCCAGCGGATGTGCACTGTAACGCAGGGTACCTCAATATCATTCAGTTGCACTACTGTGTGGTGAAAAAATAGAGTCTGGATTATTTTTTTTCACCACCCAATGGTGCAAAGCACGGTGTTGTGGTATGGTGCATTGCAATGCACATGTGCCGGGAGGTGCTTTGGGGTGATATTCAGAATGAATGGCAATGGAAGGCACCAGCGCACCCATCTTTGCACTCTGCAAAACCATGCGCTTAACACACGGATAATGTGCCTGTAGTGCAACGCTATAATATGGACCAGTCGGAACACACCATTTGCATTAGTATGATATCCAGACCAGACAACCAGCATTTTAAAAGGAGAGGTCAGCCTACCTCTATACATCTTCCCTTTACTACCACATCAAACTAATAACCCAGTTATAGGTGCATGCAAGTGAGATGGATTATGTACTCGATTTTACATTTGGGAAACTGTAGTACCCTGTTTCCCCGAAAATAAGACCTACCCCGAAAATAAGACCTAGTACTATTTTTGTGAATTGCTAAAATATAAGACCTACCCCGAAAATAAGACCTAGTTGTGACCATTCCCAGGTCCAGTGGTGGCATAAGGCAGAACTTGAAGAGCCGAGGGAGAGAATCAGCAGTGCCAACAAAGCCAGCGCTAGAGGAAGCGAGGCGGCACCGGAGGGAGCAGAGCCGCATAAGCCAATGTCTCCTCTATAGCGCTGGCTCCTGTCACAGGCAGAGTGACACCAAATGCACTCCGCCTGTGAGGAATCAATACTGAAAGTGCGCTTCGCTCATTCTGGCCAGCGATTGGTTAGCAAATTGCTCTTAGAAAGGTACTGCACCCCTAATTGCCCTGATCACCATATTTTTGTACATGACTACATGTAGAGTTTTGTATATTTAAAAAAAAGACCTACCCCGAAAATTAGACCTAGTGTGTTATTTTGAGCCAAAAAAATATAAGACAGTGTCTTATTTTCGGGGAAACACGGTAGTGAGATGTTTAAGGCTTTGCAGTCTTACACCCTTAAGTCTCCAGAAGGATGTAAAATACATAAATGTTAACTGGGGAACGAGATGCCCCTCTTGGTGTGGAAGATGGGAGAACCGGATTTTACTATTGTGATGGCCATAGACACTGCAAGCTTTTTTTTCTGATTCCACTAGTTTTGATTAAACTTAAAACAAAACCATTGGAGGTGATCAAACTAACCAGGGAATTTGCAATGTGCCATTACAGTTAGCTTTGTAGAAATAAACAAAAAGTTATTCTAGCTTGTTGAAAAAGGAGATAGAGCCAAAATAGTGTTAAAATATTGAGAAAGCAAGGGAGATCTGACAGAGCGCCATCAGATATTCCACAATGGCCATTAAAGGTACGTTCTAACTAGTTGTCATCAAATCAGTTTAAAAAGTAGAAGCTTTTCGATTTTAACCAAGGGTTGAAATGAAAGGTGAAATCGTATGTGCGGCCGGAATTAGATTCCCAAACAGATATAGGAAACCAGTGAGTGATTCAACCTGCTGCCATTTATTTAAAATCCAAATATTAGCTTTGTTGTACAATTATTTTATTGCAACAGAACATAATTACAGATCATACAGTAGTAGTAAGGTCCAGCAGGTTTATACAATGGAAAATTGACTTAGAACAATACAGCAGAAACTAAAGTGGGACATAAGGACCGTAACGGTCTGCGTATAATCACCGGGGGTGGGCTAGCTTCTGGAAACCATAGCATGGATGCCAGCTACCTGCTGCTGCTGCAGGATACCAGCGGAGCCACACCAGTGGGAAAATAGTGGCTAACGTTCGTATGCCGAGCAATCGTTCTAGATCGCGTGTTGCAAGTTCCAAAAAAAACATAGCAGAACCTTGAGGTAAAAGGAAGAAAAGAAAAGTGGAAAGGGTAGGAGGGGGAGACAGACAAGGGAGAGAGGTGGCTGTGGGGGGAGTCGAGAGGGGCCCCGGCACCCCGACCAAGCGCGGCACCATCAAATCGTCAAGAGGTCCCGATCCAGTCCCATCGGCTGGACATATTCCAGCCAGGGTGACCATGTTTTCTGAAAAGAGGCATGTGAGTCGTGCAAGGTAGCTGTAAGCTTCTCATGTACCATGATGCCCATGACCCATTGTCTGACTTCCGAGAAAAGCAACGTTGGTTGTTTCCATGCTCTGGCTATGGTCTGTCTAGTCGCCAGGAATATAAAATTTGCTAATTTCCTCTCTCTTTTTGAGAGGCGAGTAATTGGCCTGCCTAGGAGGGCCTCCCAAGGGTTACGCACAAAAGCTGTATCAAAAACTGATCTCAGTAAGTTATACACTCTAATCCATAGCTTTTGCACTTTTGGGCAACTCCACCAGACATGAAATAGGGTGCCCCTGTCCGTGCAACCCCGGAAACAGCTGGGCGAGACGGAGGGGGCAAATTTGGATATCCTATCCGGGGTCATATACCAACGGAACATGACTTTATGGGCGTTTTCCTGGGCCAGGACATTCGGAGAGCACTTCGTCGCGGCAAGCCATATCTCAGACCAGGCGTGAAGGTCTAATGAGTCACCCAGATCTCTTTCCCAGGCCAGCATGTAGGAGAGTTTCGTCGTCCCCACTGACGGCACAAGCGAGGCATACAGGAGGGTTATTAGGCCCGCAGAGTGGGGGTCGGACCAACAGCGGGATTCGAAAGGTGTGAGATTGTGTGGTGAGCCCGGACAGTGCCTAAGAAGGGTCGTGATATAACTCTTAAGTTGCTGATATCGGAAGTTCTCCGTGAGGGGGGCCATCCAGCGAGTTTGGAGGTCTTGGAAGGATTTGACCCCATTCATGGATAGTAGATCTCTTATATAAAGAGGGTTCCGCCGGGCCCACCACGCAAATGCTGGTGCATTCTCATATGCTGGGAGGAATGAGGGAGTCCCAAATATACCGGAGAGGGGAAGGTGGGGTGATATAAGTCCAGCTGTGTATTTGACCGAGTCCCACTGTTGCAGGCTAAACCGCAAGACCGGGTCCTGAATGGGGGGGCGTGAGGAAGGAGGGGTCCACAGTAGATTATGGATGGGGAGGGGGGCGCATTCCACTATGTCCATAAGGGCCCATTGGGGTAGCGCTGACGTTGAATGAAAGAGCGTCAGTGGAGCTATTTGAGCCGCTATGTAATATTTCGCTAAATGGGGAACTCCGAGGCCGCCTTGCCCCCGTCGGTGGTACAAGACGTTGGCAGCTAAGCGGGGCTTACGGGCATGCCATATAAAGCGGAGGATCTTCCTCTGCTCTATACGGAGGATATGACTGGGTATATGAACGGGAAGGACCCTGAAGAGGTAAAGGATCTTGGGGAGATAAGACATTTTGATGGCGTGAATCCTGCCTAACCAGGATAAGGGCATGTTGTGCCAGGAGGTAAGGAGGGCCGACAGCTCGCGGAAGAGCGGGGGGTAATTAGCCTGGAAGAGCGAGTCCAGCGAGGAGGTGATTTTGATACCCAAGTAGGGCAAGGAAGAGGGCCACGAAAAATTAAAGTTAGCTTTTGCCAAGCTCAGGCAGCCGGCACTCAGGGAAATGTTCAAGGCTTTTGATTTGGTCTCGTTAACCTGCAAGCAGGAGAATGCTTCAAAGTCTGCTAACGTGCGAAATAGATTGGGAAGAGAGATATGGGGGGAGGATAGAGCTAACAGAATGTCGTCCGCGTAGAGCGAGAGTTTATGAGGGGTACCCGCCAGCTCTAATCCCTGAATGGAAGCATTGCCCCGAATAGCGGCCGCCAGCGGTTCTAATGCCAATATGAACAGGATGGGGGATAGAGGGCAGCCTTGTCTAGTGCCCCGCAGAATGGGGAACGCGGCTGAGCTGAATCCCGCATAACGGATGGAGGCTGTGGGTTGGGAGTATAACGCAGCTATCCAGGCAAGAAAATCTTCTCCAAAACCCCATTTGCGTAAAGCAAAGAACAGGTACCGCCAAGACAAGGTGTCAAACGCCTTGCGTACATCTAGGGAAAGCAACATCATCTCTATGGAGCGGGAGCGAGCTAGGTGTATAAGCTTGAGGACCCGGCGTATACCATCTCCCGCCTGCCTGCAGGGTACGAAACCGACCTGGTCTTTATGAATGAGACATCCCAGAAAGGTGTTAATCCTAGCGGCCAACACCTTAGCCAGGAGCTTCACATCAGTGTTAAGTAAGGAAATGGGCCTAAAATTGGACCAAGAATGGGGATCAGCAGTTGGTTTAGGAATCATAACAATATTAGCTTTAAGGGCTTCCGGAGGAAGCGGGTGACCTTGCTTAAGAAAATTGAATTGCGCTGTCAGATGGGGGACCACAATGTCCGCAAATTTTTTATAAAAGAGGGACGAGTAGCCATCGGGTCCAGCACGTTTATTGGCTTTCAGCGATTTAATCGCTAAATGCACCTCATCCTCAGTGATGTCAGCGGCCAAGAGCTCCTTCTGTACGCTTGACATTGCAGGCATATGCAGATTTTGAAAAAATGACTCTGCTGCGGCCATGGGGAAAGGGGGTGGTTCCGCATACAGATGGGACAGGTGGTGTTGAAACTCCTTTAATATCGATTGCGGGTTACTGGTCAGGACAGAGTCAGCTGTTCGTAGGGAGATGGGGCGTTTGGGCGGTTCAAAGCAGCGGAGACGTTTCGCTAACATAGCCCCAGGCTTGTTACTGTGGGCATAGAATTTTTGCCCTGCCCAGCGTAGTTGGCGTTCGGCTATATCGGTGAGGCATAGGTTGAGTTCCACCCTAGCTTTCTCCAGGCTGGCTCTCAGTCGGGGCGTTGAAGAGGTCTTGCACTGCTCGGTAAGGCGGTCCAACTCCGCCTCCAAGTCCAGCCTACGGGACTCCCGTTCTCTCCGCCGTTGGGCCGCCAGTTGGATTATGTGCCCGCGAAGCACTGCTTTATAGGCTTCCCATAGCACAGTGGGAGAGGATACTGATCCAACATTCTCCCTGAAGTAGGCGGCCGAGAGGGAAGACAAGCGGTCCACAACATCCGGGTGCGAGAGAAGGGAGTCATTCAAGGACCAAGAGGAGGAGGAGGAAGGCCTGGGGAGCAGTGAGCGGCAGGTCAGGACTGTGGGGTCGTGGTCTGACCAGGGTACCGAAGGGATCTTAGCTGATATGAGGTGCGGTAGGAACGAGTGGCGGACCCAGATGTGGTCGATACGAGTGTACAGGTCATGAGCTGCCGAGTAGTAGGTGAAGTCTTTAGCGAGGGGATGCAGTTCACGCCAGGCGTCCACTAACCCCGACCCAGCAAAAACAGCCTTATAGCGATTGCTATCAGTGGGTGCAGAGGACAGTGGAGGCCTCGATCTGTCCAATTTAAGGTTGAGTGGCAGGTTAGAATCCCCGCACAGGAAAAGCGTGCCATGGGAATGCGTATCAATCAGTTCCAAAAGATGAGTCAGGAAGGGGAGCGGAGAGAGATTAGGGGCATAATAACATAGAATCGTGATAGGGGACCCCAGTATATCGCCACACAGTAGAAGGTAGCGGCCTTGAGGGTCTGAGATATTCTTAGTGCAATGGAAGTGCGTCCGTTTGTGAAATGAGATGCCCCCACAGGTCAGCTCCACCGGCACAGCCAAGGGCCAAATATTAGCTTTGGACAGAAAAGTCTCTGTCTAGTAAGTAGGGTGCATATTCCAGTCAAAGTGTTATTTAAAATCTTTTCCCCTATTGTATGTGCCTGAAAAACAATATAATGACTCTCAATTATAAGGAGAGTTTCCTCTCTCTTTATAATTGCTCCATGCAACCGGGTTTCAGGAAAGGATAACACCTTTGATATAAGTTTCCAGTAACAGAGGATGTGATGAATTCTGATTGTGCAAAGGTAATCTCTTTTATGTAGTGAGTGCTGCCTTCCTTCTACCCAGTGCTTTAGCTCATAGCTATATCAGCGTACCATATTGTCTTTTCTGTGCTGGGAAGGCAGAACTAACCTTTGAAGATTGTACTTGGATCTCTATGTATATTTAACTGATTTGTTATCTTTTTGAAGGTTGGAATCAGCATGCAGCTTATGTCTGGGGACCCCTGTTTTAAAACGTAAGTTGTTTCTTCTGCCTATGAACGTGTCATTTTGTGGTTTCCATCACTATTACCTCTCTGCTTCATCATAAGTCATCTGACTAGCTGATTTGTTTTTTTTCTACTCTGTGCTATTTAAACATTGAGCTATGCCTTGTCCTCTATGACAGTGGTTCTCAACCTGTGTAATCTCAGGACCCACATTTGTCCTTGGTCATTAAGTTGTGACCCCAGTCGCACCGCATTGTGGTACCGTGCATTCCAGTGCGGGCGATCGAACTGTGTTTGGGGTGCCATTCAAATGAATGGCAATGCAACACACCTCCCACACCTGAATGCGTGGTAAGGTGCGATTGTGTGGTAAGGTGCATTCATTGCATGGGACTGTGCGATTAGTGCAGTGTACTAGTGTGAATCTGCCCTAAAACACACACACACACCTAAATTTTGTTCTTTTTTAAAGATCCATCCAGTCTCCCTATCTGATGAGAACTGGAGTGGATCCACAGCCTGGGGTCCGGTGTGGGCTGCTGCGCTGTAATGGAGCTCCATCCATATGTGCATTGCTTGTACAGTTCCTTGCATGCCCTGTAGAGGTGCCTCAAAGCCATACCCCCACCCAAGCTGACACTTGGCACTGGGCAGCATATTGTGAATGGCTGCTTATTGTGAGGACTGACATTGCTGCGCTAGGGGGAGGCTGAGAAGCCTCTCACCTAGAAAAGTGAAAGGCATGCGGTGACCCACTGAACACTGTGTTGCGACCCACTTTTGGGTCACGACCCACCAGTTGAGAACCAAGGCTCTATGAACAGCAGCTGCTTGGAAGTCTCATTACAGTACTTCATCAATTGTATGCGATAGGGGTAAACGGCTTCTGCTGAAATAGTAGATGTGCGCCATGTCTGTGATTGGGAGAGAGATGCGGAATTTTATAGTTTCTAATGAGCCTCTGATAATATAAAGATGAAAGTGAGAAGTCAACGTTTTGTGGTGTATTCCCATTGGCATCCTGTCTTTTTATGTCAGCAAATTTAGTAGCTCATGTAATATTTTACGAGAAGCAAGTTGCTGAGTTTAGAGCATGTTGGGGTACATTAAAAGCCCATTTTTATGACTACAGCTACGTATTTATGTTCAGAATTTTCATTTTGAGAAAAACTGCCAGACTCCTTGGGACCTGATTCTATGTAATTTAAAATCAGGTTTGGTCAAATTCGCTGACAAGTAATTTTTGTTAGCCGAGGTGTTGATTTTTAAAAAATTTTTTTATTTCTGATTATGTATGTATTTTGAGAGAGGGGGTGTAAGGTTTGTTAAACGGTTACACTTAAAATGGCTTTATTGTGGGATGACTTATGAGATGAAAATCAAGATCATTTTTCATCGTCAGTGGAGGTTAACTTCCATGAAAACTGCATGTCACAGTCATCAGTAGATTCAAAGTGGTAAATATACACCAAACAAAACTAAATGGGGCCTTTCAGGTGTTGTGTAAAGAATGCAAAGGGACATAGCTAACCATATCACATAGGCCCCAAAAAATATAATTTATTAGGATAACCACTTTAAAAAACAAACAAGCATATAAAACATACAAATAAAAACATGTCCACTCATCTTAAAAACACAATATATAACGTCTCCCTTCATGACAATAATGGGTATACCATGGCTTAAAGCCTACCTGGGACCCATTACAGATGCATTACATGACTTTTCCTGTAAAACATGTATAGTTGCACACCTTCCCCCTCCAAGCCTCCCATTTGGCTGGTGAGGCTGTCCATCCCTTTATGGGACTAATTAGGAGGCTCAGGATGTTGGAGGATGTAGGGCCCAAGCTCAACTTTCAGAGGAAAATTTGAGATTTTCATATAACTTCAAGTGCCCATGCCTCTGGATCTACTGATCATTTTGGTATAAGGCTCTCACAGGAGGTGATCTTTGCTTGTGCACTTTCCTTTTATCAGTGTTCAGTTTGATTTTTTTTATGTAGAATGATACCGATACTATGTTGCAAGCAGGATAATATAATTACATAAGTCTTGAAAAAGCCGGCTCTATGTTATAAACAATATTTCAATATATAAATGAAATAGCCAAATAAAAAGAGATATTGCTAAACAGTCCAGCCTCGCAGCTCTTGAGAAGCACAGGCAGAGGCACTCGCAGGAACTAGGAAACGGAAGCAAAAAAACGCACCGGCATAGTGTAACAATTCCACTTTATTCTGAAGATCAAAATAAAATCAGATGCATTTACAAATGTGGATCTTGTGCGGCAGCAAAAAGCAAAAGAGGAGAAGTTCTAGGATGGAAACCTATGGGAGGCATGGGATGTCTCGCACTACTCGGAGGTAGAATGGATTAGAAGCTTGTACCTCCTAGGAAAAGGGGAAGCAGAAAAAACAGGTACATGCCATCTGCATTCCAACACTGTGGTACATCTCGTGCATCGTACCACCAGCTCCATGCCTAGTGAGAGAAGCCATGCAAACAGACCACCGGTTTCCACCCTAGAACTTCTCCTCTCTTGCTTTTTGCTGCGGCACAAGATCCACATTTGTGAGAGCATCTGATTTTTATTTTGATCTTTAGAAGTGGATTTGCTACACTATGGTGGTGCGCTTTTTGCTTCTATTTTCTCAATTTGAATTGGGCCCAGGTAATCAATAGTACAAGTAGTGTGCTCTAGCTAAGTTGGTAATGGTAATGTTAACTCTGTGTGCCTGTGTCAAGGTGAACTACTCTGCAACAGTTATTATTATCTGTTTGGTTCCAGACCGCCTTCTACTGCCACTTCAATTGCGGTTTCTGGAGATTTAGACTCTCTGCAGGAAGATCGGAAAGGGCGAGAGACTATCAAACTACACCTGGGAGTTGCTGGTAGGAAATCTGAACTGGAAATAGTTTTATATATATATATACCGTGTTTCCCCGAAAGTAAGACCTACCCCGGGGTAGGTCTTATATTACAGAAATCCCCGAAGATAGTGCTAGGTCTTACCTTCGGGGTAGCTGCACATGTAATTCAATTTCACATGTGAAGACCGTTAGTTAACATACTGCATATCAGAATAGATTGTATCATATAATTATTTTGTTAGAAAGTTTCAAAAATGAATCTAGAGATCTACAATACATCCATTTTTCTTTCTCAGATCTTTCATCAAAGAGTGCCTCCGTCCCTGATGAACTGGGAGCATGTGGACATTCCAGGACATCAAGTTATGCCAGTCAGCAGTCCAAGGCATCAGGTACAAATAATAAATGTTATTCAGGACTAAGGGGATAGAGCATGTTATAACAATGTACAGTGGTGGGAATAGCATGCAGAACAACAACAACTGCAAGCTCTAGAACCACTATGATATATTACATCCTGCTTAAAAGAGAAGTGCGCTTTTGGCGTATAATGCTCCATGGGCCACACCTTGCACTCCTCTGTACATTAGTAAAAGAATAGTTATACCTCAAAGCCAGCGTTTCTTGGTTACACACTACCCAACATGCCCTCAGCTAGAGTAGTGTTCCAGTCTTTCCAGGAGCTAAAAAGATCATGCCATGTGCATGTACAGATAGGCAGATGTATAGTGTATTGTTCCCTATGGCTGCCACCTAAACATGCACAGTAATGTAGAGGTGCCAGGTCATGGAAATGTCAGAATTCTGTCTGTAAATTAATATAACAGAATCCAAGACATTTTCATTCATGAAGCTTTCTACTATACAGTCAGATACTACAAAAAATGTTTTATGAGACGCTGTTACATTCAAATGGCTAATATTCGCGAAAGTGAACAGGTGGGGAAGAGAGATTGCTGCAGTAAAGCAGTGTTTAGGCAATATTGCCTAATAAGCGACAGCGGTTGGCAGCTTGTAGCTTTATGTATTCAGTTACGATCAGAGCTGTTAGTATTATCAAGGACGGGGTGTATGTACCATCCTGGTTCATTTGTATGCACAGTGTTAACAGGAGTTAAAGTTAATTTTTAAATAGAAATATATATGTAGTCCCGCAGGCCAGAAGCTCCAAAGAGGATTGAAATGCTACCTAACCCTGTGTAGGTTGCGGCACCGAGAAGTAGCAACGGATAATAGTTGTTTGCAATCAATCTGCACCTATTCTCTGAAAGCAAAAATGAGTTGTTTATCATGGAGTAGAGTGGAATTTGAAGAATGATGTCTTTTGAGGCTGGGTAGCTTGTGAATTTCAGAAATCCACTCCTGGTTACACAACTTGTTAAACTAGCATTTTTCAAGGACCTTTACTTTACATTCAGCAGCCTGTCATGAACTGGTATTTGCACTTTCTGTAGCACTTGCTAAGTGCTTTATACATTCCTTTATTGTCAGTGTTGGAAACCAGTATTAGATTACATGGCATCCAATGCTTATTTTATCACAGGGTCCCTGGCACCATATTTCCCCCCTATTAGAGGCACAGTGGTGAATGGTGTCTAAGCTGATGTATAGCCATATTACAAGGAGAGGGCCGAAGTGCTGAACACTTTTTTTCTCCTCAGTATACACTCAGGAGGGAAACGGGTTTGGCACCGATAATAAAACACATAGTTCATCACAAAATATAGCTAAGTGGTTGACGGAACCCGGGATACAACAAAGACTTAGTCTACTTAATGCAAATAAAGCGTTGGGACCGGACAATCTACACCCCAAGGTACTTAAGGAACTAAGCGAGGTTATAACTATTCCTCATTTTTAAGGACTCTCTAATGACTGGTAGAGTTCCGAGTGACTGGTGGAGGGCTACGGTAGTTCCAATATTTAAAAAGGGAGTAAGATGCCAACCTGGGAATTACCGACCAGTTAGTCTTACATCGGTAGTTTGTAAACTGTTAGAGGGAATGATTAAGGACTATTTAGTAGAATTCGTGCGGGAAAATGACAAAATAAATGACAACCAGCATGGGTTTAGGAAAGACCGTTCCTGTCAGACTAACCTACTGACTTTTTACGAGGGGGTAAGTAGAGATCTGGATGGAGGGAGGTCTGTGGATGTGGTATATCTGGATTTCGCTAAGGCTTTTGATACGGTACCTCATAAACGCTTACTATACAAGCTGAGAGCTATGGGCATAGATGGAAGGGTGTGTACATGGATAGAGAACTGGCTAAAGGAACGGGTACAGAGAGTATCAATAAATGGCGCCCTTTCAGACTGGGCTAGTGTCATTAGCGGTGTGCCTCAGGGTTCTGTGCTGGGACCCATGCTTTTCAATCTGTTTATTAACGACATCGGGGACGGAGTACACAGCGATATCTCAGTGTTTGCTGACGATACCAAAATTGGGAGGGTAATAGAAACAGACCAAGATAGTGTAACATTGCAGGAGGACCTGGATAAAATAGGGGAGTGGGCAACTATGTGGCAGATGAGGTTTAATGTCGATAAATGCAAAGTTATGCACTTTGGGAGGAATAATAGGCAAATGGGTTATACAATTATGGGTATGCCGCTGGGGAAGTCGGAAATGGAGAAAGATTTGGGGGTCATTGTAGACCACAAACTGAATAATAAATTACAGTGCCAGTTTGCTGTAAGCAAAGCTAGTAGAATCTTGTCCTGCATCAAGAAGGGAATATTTTGCAGGGATAGGTCTATAATTATGCCACTTTACACATCAATGGTTCGGCCCCACCTGGAGTACCGGTCCACAGAAAGGATGTCCTTGAACTGGAGAAAGTCCAGCGGAGGGCGACCAAACTCATCAAGGGAATGGAGGACCAGAGCTATGAGACAAGGCTACTAAATTTAAACATGTTTACGTTGGAGGGGAGGAGATTAAGGGGGGCATGATTTTCATGTACAAAATGTTCCATAGTCATAGCAACATTAGCAACAAACTCTTTGAGATTAATTCCGTAACAAAGACTAGAGGACACCACCTAAAACTGGTAGAAAAAAAAAATTAGAACACAAGGGGCGAAGGGGGTTATTCTCAGTTCGCGCGGTTAGGGTCTGGAACTCACTGCCTCAAGCGGTAATTTCCGCAATTAATCTGGAATCATTCGAGAGGCTTTTGGATGATTTCCTGAGAGACCGTAATATACAAGGGTACAGGTACTCTTAAGAATGAGAACACTCATGGACACACACACACACACACACACACACACACACACACACACACACACCTTGATTAACTTATGTCTTTATTCAACCTCAAATACTATGTATGTAACAAGGCTATGTACATTGGCAGGATGAACAGTTATGCCATGCTAACGGAATGATGCACTGTTCAAAATGTTATGCCATGTTGTTAGAGTGATGTAATGCTATCAGTGTGTTGCAGTGTCACTTGTATGATGCAGTGTTATCAAAAACCACGGAGCAATATCATAAAATCAGTGCCATGTTACCCAGACAGAGCAGTTGAGCCATTTTCCCTGTTTCCCACCCTGCTCATCTGCTTTATAATACAGGGGATTATAAATGCCATATGGTGTGTAAGGGTTAAAGCCTGTGAATTGCAATGGTATATTTGATCTTGGACGCCTTCCATTGTGCAATATTGTTGGTGTGCAGTCATGATTGTCAGGGCTTTCAGGATGAACTTGTTTAGCTCTTCCTGCATTCCCAGAAACACCCTACTTTACATACTGCTTTGACTAGTACAGTGACTGCAAACTTGCAAGATAAACATTCTTCTTTAGACCCGTGTGTACTTAGGAGTCGCATGTTATCTGCATCTCTATTTAACATGCCTCTAGTAACATTTATTAGTGATGCATGACATTTTCTATTTTCTTGTGTGTTTGCTGAAACCTTTTTCTTGCTGCAGGATCATGCTATTCAAATCGCAGATTTACACTGCCCATGCATAAGCAGACATAAGCAGACTGATAAGCAGACAGATTTACACTGCCCATGCATAAGCAGCTGTTGGCTGCACAATCTTCAGTTGATTTGGATATCAACAGTGATGACCAAATCCTCCAAATATGGGGCATAGCTTGACTGCCAAATGCCCATATTGTGTGGGGGACAGTAAAAGCTGTTGTACAAGGGCTCTACAATTTTAATTAACTTATTAATATTCATGTAGATATTTATTAGAAAGTTTATGGCAATCCACTTAATTACCAATAAAAGAGGTCTAATGCTGCCTTTCTCAGATGATAATCTACATATCTATTAGTGGCATTTAGAAAGACCCTGGAACGCTCGATTTGTGTGATGATCAGTGAGGTGTGTATGCAAGGTTGCAGGCTGTCCTTTTATATTGAGCTATTAGATTTGTGCCTTAGGAAAGATGTCAAAGACAACGTACATTCCGATAAAGAATGTCTTGTCTGAACAACTCTGGTCTATTTATATTTAAAGGGATGAAAGGCATTCAAGGCCTGTTTTCATAAAAGCTTTTTAATAAAAATTATGGAACAGAAAAGCACAAAAATAAATATTGGATTCTACATCTGACTCGAGGATGTTTAGATATCATGTATAACTGCACACAGCAGGGCTTTTTGTGTTTTGGGGGGAAAGGTCCACTTTAAAAAAATCTAGTGGCTTTTGGTTTAAAATGAAATAGTCCCTCCCAAAGCTGGAAAATTGATTGAAAGATATAAAACTTTATTTCCAACTATTATCACATTAGGGTTACAGCTGAGGATAAGGAGGATGTTTGGTCCTTAAATGTTCAATCAGTGTGTCAGCCATCGAATCCAACTATGGATTACTAATGAGATGGTATCTTGTCCCTGCCCACTTTTCAGGTTCTATACTGGGATATTCCTGTAATTACTCCATAGGTTAAGACACAACCGGTACTTTCAAACACCTATGCTGAGAGTGTCTGGGAAGAAAACGGTTCTGGATTTGAACCTACTCAATAATTCAACAGGTGAATCCCTGGGGAAGTATATGTGAAACATTGTCTTTTCTGCCCGTGCGTGCCCGCTAGGGGGCGCGCGCGAGCAGAAAAAAAATGCCGTCTGGCGACGGCAACCCGCCAATGCGGCAGTGCTGTCCGTCCGTTTTTCTACTACGGGCGGACGGCAAGAGGTTAATAAAAAGCCAGTAGGCAGCACAAAAAACAAATTGTGCCCACTTGTGCATAGCTTCTCAGCAGCCAGACAAACTCACTATAGCTTGGAAAAAGCCAATGATTCTACTTGCTGAATTCCAGTCTTCATAAGCTACTGTATGCTGTGCACGTTTCCCGATATTTGGGAGCCCTAGATAACCCCTATTTTCCAGATAAATCTCTTCTATCATTATGATAATTTGCACCCATATAAAACTGGATAGTAGGGACCCCTCTCTTTGGCTCCCCCAGCCTTCACAGTTCCTTTTTTCCTTTCTTTTACCTTCTCCTTATTCGTTTTTCTAGTTCTGCTACTTTACTCCGCCCCCTTCTCTTTTCCCCTAGAAAAACATCCACCTTTTACAGACCCTTTCATCATTATTCTCAAAGATGGCCTTGAGATTATATCAGAGATATTGGCGTTGATTTAGTAAAGTTGTAGAGGCTGTTTACTTAGCAATGTGAATGTTGGTAAAAAGGGTGAACCTGTGTTCACTTTGAATAGCCAATCACATGCTCACAAAAAATCCTGTTGCCTTTTTTTTTTTATTTCCCTTACATGTGTTTGGGTATTTAAAATGAACACATGTTCACCCTTTTTACCAACATTCACTTTTCAAAATGAACAGCCTTTTCTCCTTTTACTAAGCCATTGTTCATTTTAGGATGTGTGTTTTGTTTTTTTCAGATGAAATGAAAAAACCGATAGGATGTAGATTCTGCTTCATTCTGGGGGCACCATATAACACAGTTTTGTTTTCTCTGCAGGATACAGTACAGGGCACTCACGGTCTTCTAGTCTGTCTGAATTAAGCCACCGGAGGAACACATCTGTGGGCAGTGCTTCTACTGGGATTGGGAGTATTCCAGAGCCAATGGAGGATGACACCACTACAGTTGTTTCATTCAGCCCAGATATTACAGAGGAGGGCTCGTCTTCTGAAAAACTAAACAGGTATTAGGACACGCATTCTAAAAGTTTTGTATAGGAAGGAAACTAAAAAGAAATTGATTAACTGAAACTACCCATATACTGTCCGATTTTTGAACAGATCCTGAATTCTTTGGGTTCCTTAAAACCAGATTGGTTGACATACAACTTGTTTTCAGTAGAGCTAGAAATAGGTGGTAAACGCATACATTTATAACCAGCCTTGGTAGCAAGGTGCACATGGAAAGGCTTACAACAATACAAAGCACAAAAAGAGCCCCCAGCACACTTGCCAGTTAGCCTGCAACAAAACAAATAGCCCTGTCTAACAGTGTGCGTTAAAAGCAGAGGTTTTAGTTACACAAACCTTTGGCCAAAAATATGTAGAAGCCACACAGCCCCATCAAGGCACCTCTGTAAAGTGTGGTCCTAACTCTATTTATGAGTCTCCATGTTGAGGCATATTAATGCAGTCGATAAATTAAATTTATGCCCCAGCATGCATTTTGGATTGCTGGGCCTCCGGTGAGTCCCTGCAGTTTTTAAGGAGGAGTGGGCTGCCTCCAAGTACACCTGCATTTAATTTATCAACTGCATTAATATGCTCCAACATGGAGACTAAGACTCCATTCACACTGAGCGATTTGTAGCGCAATTTCAGCTCAGAAATCGCTCAAACATCAGCTCAATGTAGCTTGTCCAATGCATTTCAATGGAGTTGTTCACATCTCACAGCTCACCTGTAGCTTGTAGCTCAAGCTTGTCGCTTAAACATGACCTATTTTTTGGTGGATTTCGTGCGATTTGGCCCAATAGACTTCAATGATATAGCTCAATGTCGCACGACATTTTCGTGCTACGTCGCACTACAGAAGTGTCACTTTTGCACAGATATATAAACAGGAAGAGGAATTATGTCACATCAAGACCGCTTTTGATTGGATACAGCCCAATGTAGCAGCTATGAAGCCCCTGCCAAAAGTAGCGCTACTTAGCGCAACGATCTGTGCACTTCAGCTATGGTAGCTCAATGTCTCTCAAAATCGCTCAGCTCAAATTAGCACTGATGTAGCTCAGTGTGAATGAGGTCTAGGGAACAGCCCAAGCAGGAACAATACCAGACACCATGAGAATATGAGAGAGCCCTATGCTTGCAATTGCAGACAAAGTATTAAGTGTTCACCATCTGAATATCACATTATATATCACATCTGAATATCACATTATGGCCAAATTTATTAAACCATCAAAATGTGTACAGACGCATGAAATGCATTTTCTGCTGGATTGTAGGCTATTGTTTATATTGCACAGTGCTTTAGCAAACAAAATAGCATTGAGTTAGTGTTTACATCTATTTTCAAAGATTGTTACATAAAGCTTCATCCTTGCCTGCAGTAGAATTCTGCCTGGAGGGGATTGCATTGTGCCTAGTTACTCTGGGATTATATGAGCACTCCTATTAGTTACCCAAGGGCCCCAACGCTGGCAGACTCATTGGCTAACTGGCAAGTGGCTTAGGTTGGGCCTTACTGCAGTAGGTAGGCTGTACTACTCTTGGTACAGTTATTTGCACTGCATTTTTGATACCACTGTTGTACGCTTTACAGTGTTAGGGTAGTTAGAGTTGGTTCCTTGCACCGGCCTAGCGTGCTCTAGACCAGCTATTTCACAGGCAGCCATTAGTGTTACCTTAGCAACTGTCACGTGTGAAACTCTATTTGCACTACTGTTGTAAAGCTTGTCTAAAAATATGTTTTAAAGAAGAACTTTGGGTAAAAGCTGTATTAACTCTTGCAGTGGGGCTACCCCCGCACTGCAAGGGTAATTGCTCTGTCATCACGTTCTATACACAGTGTATAGGATGTGAGGACACTGAGAGACATACCATTGCTGCAGAGGAGGAGGAAACAGGCACGAGGGAGTGCTGTTACAGCCAGCCGACTCGAGGATCAGGTAACTATCATTTTGTTATTTTCTACTCTAGGCAAAAGCGAGCACTTAACCCTTGCAGTGCTGTGGTAGCCCCACTTCAAGGGTAATACAGTAACATTTTTACTCGGAGTTCTTTTTTTAAATGTATGATTTTTATTAATAATTCCAATATTAAAATAATCTCTGCATAAATTATTTTATATTAAAACAAATTGACTGCGTTATATTTATTTGTCTAAGGCGCGGCCGCTGTTCAGCAAAGTATCTTAACACATCACTTTACCAAAGATTGGATTTATTGCACAACACAGACCTATGTATTTTGCATAACTGGTCCACTTCCTCAGGATGAGAAGACGTGTACTTTGGTCCTGAGACCTTTTTGGTGTAATAAATCATACATTTGGTCAATGAACGTGTTCGGAGACCTTGATGAACAATGGCTAGTCTCAGATTTAATGACGTGAAATGGTGTTATCATTTATTTACAGATTGTTTTTAAATTGGGATTATTATGAAACTCCGATATTTATTGTATATATCGTGTGGTGTTTTATTGTTGATGTTTCATGTAATTGTTGATGTTTCATGTACTGAAGACATAAGTTCTAATTCATTAATTCCTGATATTTACTTTTTTTGTTGTTGTTTTCTTAAAGGAATCCAGTCAAACAAGACTCTGTAGAGTCGCAGTTAAAGCGAGTGGATGCCACCCGTGTTGATGCAGATGACGTAGTGGAAACCATTCTTCAAAGCCAGGACTTCACTCTCGACTCAAGTGCTGAAGGTAAATCATATGATCACTCCCACACAATTATTCAGTATTAATTCGCTATTAAGGAAACAGGAGTCATTAAAGGGTTTCTAAACCCTCCATTTTTTTGTATATATCTATTGCTAGCAAGAAGTAGATATAGGCAAAAAGTAAAAAAGAAAAAAACACCCGCTTTAACAGCGTTTTTAACTTACCCCGTCTTAGCCGCGCGCTCCCGTCCGAGAATCCGAAACTGCTCGGGTGGCCGCAAAGCATCTTGGGGCGGGCGCATGCGCAGTTCGGATTTTCGGCTGGGAGCCGAGGAGAGACGCAAGGTAAGTCTATGGACGTGTGCACCCGCATGCAGACACCGTGGGACAGGAAGTGCCAGCAAGGGCAGAGGAGTCAGCGCTGGATCAAAGGACATGAAAGAAGAGGAAGATCGTATTAAGAGACATAATTTTAAGGTAAGTGCTGGCATTAACATTGGGGGGAGGGAAAAACATTTTTGACTTTAATGTCACTTAAAGACATGTTCCTTGTTTTTAAAGGGAGTCTATTAGGGATTAACATCAAGGAGGGCAGAATCCACAAGATGGAGGATCAGTAAACATCCAATCAATGACCCTCCTACTTTTTTGAACCTGGAAGTGCTATGCTTTGAATACTTCTGGGTGTATGGCTGTCAGATTTTGGCTACTTGAAGCCAGGAATATAAACAAATCGAGTACTGTCTGTACTTGGAAGCAGTACAGGGTAGACCACTGAAGAGGACTTTTCACCTGTACTGTCACATGGGGCTTTGCAATATATAACAAATATAATATTTTATATATAATCTAAATAATACTGTGTATATACTATATTCAGTGGTGGAACTATCGCCATAGCGAACCAAGACGGCAGCTATGGGGCACAGGGGGGCCCGACCAGGATGAGCAAAGGGGTCCCCTTGATGCCATGTGGCCCGCCTGGGTTGCTATGGCATCGCAGACTGCTGACTGTCACTGGCCGCTGTGAGAAGAAACACGCCACTGACAACCTGTCTGATCTGTGCAGCTGCGTGTTCCATGTCACAGCTGCTGCTGAGTCAGTGACAGCCAGCAGATGCGGTGGTGGTGGAGTCGGGGTCTGGCGGTGGAGAAGGCTGACAGCGGATTGGGGCTGACGGATAAGAGGTGTGCAGGTGTGTGTGTCCAGCCCACCTGAGACCCGGCAAAGTTCACCATAGAGAGTCTATAGTGGGTTCTGCAGGGTCACTCTCAGGTGTTAAGTACTGATGGGGTGGTCATAATAATCTGGCCACTGAGTGTATATACAAATATACACAGTGCATATGTACAGTATGTGTGTATGCAAATTGGTCATAAAATGTTTGTCATGTTAACAGATGCATGCTGCCTAGCATTAATGCCCCTGGTCATGACAGGGTTAATATAGCTTACAGTGATACCTTGTAAGAGACTATACTTGTAAATGATGAGTTATATCTGTGATCTGTATAGTACTGATGATATACCTGTGTCTGTGTATTTGCAGAGGAAGGTCTGAGGCTGTTTGTGGGTCCTGGAGGGAGCACTGCCCTTGGAGGCCATCATCTACCAAATAGGTGTGTAAAACGGACATATTCCTTACATAGTAGTAGTGATTCTATGTGTTGTATATTACATATTTATGGTTTTAAATGCATTCTAGTTACATATTACATTGATCACCAGTTCTGTCTCAGTTGCAAGCCTGGAAGTTCTGTTCCAGGGAAGAAGCTATAAGCATCATGTTGGAAGTTTTAGCTCAACCTTCTTCCAGAGAGCCCCTGATCCCAGGCAGTCATTGTACAGAAGGCCGACCGTTCTCTGAATGTAAAGCTATATACCCTGTCCCCCTCTTCACCACTACTTTCCCATTATCCAGTGCCATCATTTACTCTTGTGCCTTTCTTAGTGCAGTATTTGTATCTAAAGAGCTTTAGATTGTTTAGAACTTGCTATAATTTGGTATAATTGAAAGATTCTTAGTGGAGTTTTCTTTTACAAAGCACTAATCGTTATGTGTTGCCTCGTCTTCCTTACAACAGGGTCGGCGCAGGAGCTTATGAACAGGTTGTAATGAAACGCTGAGAGGTCTTCATGGTGTGACTGGTCATGTGCACATTATTCCTAAGATGGCAGCCCAGACGGTTCAGTACTTTACAGACTTCTTGTGGAACATTTTGTTACTTGGATGTTAAATGAAGAAGAGTGCTGTCTTACTATGGACGTTACCAACAAATGTACAGTGTATGAGGCCTCAATGACACAGGTCAGCACAGGTAACTGTGCAACACAGCTTTCAATGTTTGTTAAAGAATCACCCGTCATTTCAGCTTGTTTCCTATTCCACCTGACTCACTGTAACGCTGTGTGAATGTTGGGTTCGGGGAACAATTGGTGCATCTACGTGCTCTCTAATTTATAAGCGATGTCCTCTATTAGAACTTTAATGGCAGAGCTTTGTTCAGCAGATGCACCACCTATGCATCGCTTAGCTGTGAATTGGGTTTAGGCTACACAAGTGTAATGGTCTCACGTATGATATTGTTACAACTTTAGATAATGGAGTCATTGTAGCCTTGACCACTATATTTAACCCTAATACTACAGACTCATAAGAGGAGCTGACCATCTCTTCATATGTCTAGTGTGGCTATAGGTAGTTAGGGCTGAAGTAAGCAGTACAATAGGCTGTTATGTGTACTGCTTAAAGTATCCAAGATGCTTCGAATACACAGAGCTAGGTTAGCTTGTAAACACCTTTTTATGCCTTTATGTGATTACTAGAGGGGAAAAAAACCTATTTTGTTTTAACGCTGAAGACAGTCACAGTTGCCTGAATTTGACCAAATGCCAATAAAATGACCTTCTGTAGGTTTTACCCGAGAAGCAGCTGCTTTTTATAATTGGAGAGAATAGGCTCTATTTCCCCACATAGATATTCTCACTTCTTCCTTTTTTGTTTATAAGAATATATTTCCAAGTATAGCTTACTCATAGAAAATATTCACAAAAGGGTGAAGAGTTTGGAGAAGGCAGGAGAAGTGAACAATCTAGGACAACATAGCTGAACTGGAAAGTGAGCTGACTTGGAGAATTTCTCCAAATCGGCTATGTTGTCCTAGATTGTTCACTTCTCCTGCCGTCTCCAAACTCTTCACCCTTTTGTGAATAACTGTCAGTGTTGAGTTATAAAATGTGCAGGTTTATTATTTGAAGGCAATAAACCTAGAGGGAAACAAAATCTGCATGGAGCCCAAAACATGAAGCGCAACCAATACTGTGACCCCACTATGGGGATGGCAACCAGATACCAGCTCTGCAGCAGTGTAATGGAGCAACGCCAGTAAAGGCTGTTCTGGGATTGGTTTCCTTAGGTTGTCCACCCTAAAAAAATAAAAAATACTGTGCCATGTTATTTAATAAAGCCTTAAGTGTTTTATAATGCACTGATTGATGCATACATTACATAAGTACAGTGGGCGATTGTTGGCATTGATAGGCCAACCCTGCGTGCTTCCTGGTTTTAGTTTGGTAAACATGTCACTGCAATCATTTTAAATGTTAAAAATGATTGCAATATACATGTGGCCATACTATCCCCCGCTGCTACGGATTATGATCTTGTATAAAGTTGAGTTCCTTGTTGGTTGAAGTGCTTGTAGTAGCTGCAAAACATTAGGTCCTTTCCTATGACCTTGCGTGGCTTTCTTTGTGCATCTCACCTTCTCGGAGAGCTGCCTTTTGGCTTTTTAAGAGATACTCAACTGGAACAATAAAGTGATCCTAATCTATATGTAGGAGCCATCAGTAAACATATTAACAGTAATAACTTATTATTGGCTTTAACTTTTTAAAGCATAAACGTAGCAAGCAAGTCATTCTTTTAGTACAGGCAATAAAATGCTAGCAAATCTCTAGCTGGTTGCTAAGAACGATCACATTTTCTTTCCATCCGCTTTTACTTGTCGGACTCTGAAGCATTTGGAGATTTGTTTTTCCCCCCCCCCCCTCATCAATACAACCTCCTATATAGGAGGTAAAAAAGATCTCCCTGTGTAGATATATGGGGTCCTTTATCTAAGAAGGCAAGGATCAATGTGCAAAGTGCGCTGTCTCTTGGCTGCAAATCAGAAATGACCTGTCATTTGATATAAGGCTGGTAACTGTGGAGAACTGCACCTTACTGCTCTTTGACTGTAACTTTATACAAATCCCTAGATCGTTGATATTTTTCCATCAATTGAGCGCTTACAGGGAACAGTAGAACACCATTACCAATAGAATAAAGGACCAAGTACAGGTATTCCCGCATATGCAGCATAGAGGACGGAGTGTTGTCTTACACTACATAAGGGGGCCTATTTAATTCGGAAGAGAGTGCAGAATGCAGTAACCAACCGAAATGTATTTTTCACTCTTCTGAATCTGAAAAGTGATTGGTTATAGCACTCTGGGTTGGCAGGAGAATGTAATGAAGTTCCTTATATTTATTTCTCTGCTCCTGATCTAGACATCTGCATATTCAATACATTTACTCCTGGCAGCTAATCTGCACAGGTCCAGAATTAGTTGTCAGCTAATAATAGCAGAGCCTGTGCGGCAGCAGGGGACGCGGGTACCAGGAGCTCTGGGTCAGGATCACAAAGGTATTTTTATTATACCACCAACCCCCAATCTAGAAAGCTGGCCCCCATGGACTTATCCTATTATTAATAGTGATAACCTGCATTTTTCTCTGGCAGCATTGCATGGTTTGTTTTTAACTGTTCTGTAACATTCTGCAGGTTTAACTTGCTCATGTTTACAATCTAAGTCTTTAGCAATATGTTATTTTTTAGGATAAATATGAAGTAAATATTTAGCATAATGTGTTTTAGGTTAAAGAATATTAAACAGTTTCTTTCTTATTACATTTACTCCGTGTTCTAGGAATATAATATACTTGTATCAAAACAGTGAAGCATTGATGATTTTATACAGTGACTTATTTTGAAAAGAAAACCAACATTTCATTTATGGTGCAATTGTTGTTTTCAGTTTGTAAAGTGTTATTTTTATACAGTTTCTGTTTTTATTGTATTATGTTTATTTTCTGAGCCTTTATAAAACATAAATGAAATAAGCATGTCATAAACCTGGGCTTACTATATACAATTATAGAAGTAATTGCTCTTATATTGTTTATACAAATCTGTTACTAGAAAGTATAACCCTGTCCACTCCTATCATGCTTAAGTTTTGTAGGAGTGGATTATAAGAGAGAGGGGTGGGACCTGTGTCTCTTATAAACTCCAAGAAAGGGATTTTACGGTATGTCACAAATCCTTATTTCTTAATTATTCATTGAGAAACACTGGACAGATGGAATCTGAGGCAACTGGGATGTCGAATAGTAGTCCAACTGAAGGGTGGGCAACAGTGGCGGAAGGAACTACCAGGGTCACAGCTTAGAGGGGGCCCAGGACAGGAGGAATGATCGAGGCGGTGCAGCAGCCAATGAGTGGGAAGCGGGTTATCCCCGCCCCCTCATCACACAGAACTGCTGCCGACCGTAGAACTGCCTGTGTTCTATGGAAAGCTCCAACTCCGTGGGTGTCAGAGGCGTGTTGCTGACACGAAGAGGGAGTTATAGGGAGCTAAGATTATGAAGGGGACATGTGAGAGGAGAGTGTGGGGTCAGGGAGCTGGAAGCTGGGGACATGGAAGAGGAGGGGGTTTGTTTTTTCATGGATTCTTGCACCGGGGCCCTGAGGTCACTAGTTACGCCTCTGGTGGGCAACACAGCAAACAAAACACTTACAGGCCCACAAACAACAACATGTCAATGGTGGGGCTAGGTGAACTCACAGAGCCACCTGAAGAAGTTTGCTTCCAAGACTGGCATCATATGAGGCCTGATCATCCACCAGGTAGAATTTGATGAACATGTGAACAGAGGACCAGGTGATAGCCTTGCAAATCTGAGAAACATATACTTGATTCTGAAAAGCCCATGGGGGTTTAGTAGAGTTTGCTCTGACTGGAAACGGTGGAACCCTGTTCCTAAGCCCATAGGCTTGGGTAATGAGCTGTCTAATCCACCTAGATATAGTGGTACAAGAAGCAGATTGCCCCTTAGTGGGATCCTCGGGGATGGAAGAAAGAGAGTCAGTCAATCTGAAAGCTGTAGGCGAGAGGTAAACTCAAACAGCACATAACACATCCAGACAATTGAGTGAAATGTCCCTGGGATGTCAGAGCAGGAGAGAGATGGGAAACCAATGTCCTGGTTAAGGTGAAAGGAAGTAATCACTTTAAGAAAAAAAAGAGCTCTTAGGCCCCTTTCACACTGGCAGATCAGGAGAGGATCCTTCAACAGATCCTCTCTAGATCAGAGCAGCACGGATCGAATGTCACCGGTGTGACATCTATGGCCGTACAGTTTTTCCCCCTCCATCTTGTAATGGAGGAAAAGACACAGTGCCTGACCCCATGCAAGTCTATGAGGAATGTGATGTAAACGGACATGTGTGCGTTTACATCAGATTACCTCCCATCCAGCATGACCCGCTCCGTCGAAACGGATCAATGATCCGTCTGTTTTACTGGACCAAGCTGGTGCCGGAGCTAACCGCGTGTAAATGGACACTCGTCCTTTTAAACCTGGCTGCCCATAGGCTTCCATAAAGCGTCAGATCAGGTCCAGCTGAAAAACTGACAGGCAAACCTGATTGGAGCACTCATGTGAGAGGGGCCTTAGGCCTCAAGACAATCTTGCCTCTGTGTGGTAGCGGAAAGGATTCTTTGCAGGACAAGGCCACCAACTCAGAAACATGCCTTGCAGAAGCTATGTCAATGAGAAATGATACTTTGTGGGTGAAGGCAGATAAGGGAATATCTTTAAAAGGGTAAAAGGAATGGAATTCAGAGCACCAGTTTGAGGTCCCATGGGCCACAGGCTGATGCACTGGAAGGACCCAGAACACCTAAGGAATGAGAGACATGCGGTCTTTGAATGAGAAACACTAGGGCCTATGTTTGACCCTTGATGTTGATCCAGGCCAACTGAAGAAAGGTCAGGATTCATCCCACGGAGTATTTCCTGGGATGGAATTTGCTTGCCTCACTCCACAAGACATGCACCTTCCTAGTTTAAAGGTGAACCTTATACAAAGTGGATTACCTAGCTTAATAACAGGTAGGCCCCTATCTTTTAGGACTTTGGCTTCAACAGTAAGGACGTTAAAGCTAGTGACCGTGAAACAAGATGGTAAACTGATCCTTGGGACAGTAGATCCAGGTGATCGGGAGAGCTAACGGAGAGTCCACCAGGAGTCTGATGAGGTCTGAGTACTACATCTTCCTGGGCCAGTTCAGTGCAGTTAGCATCACAGGGATGCCCTTTGACTTAATTCTGCAAAACAGATGTGGTAGGAGTTTCAGAAAAGGAAAGGCATAGGTCAGATTGAACAGATCCCACTGAGTCGCCAGAGCGTCCACTGCTAAGGCTATGGCGAATTGCTGGATCTGGAGAAGGTCGTCTAAGTATCCCACTATGGGGATGACCTGTAAATAAAGCAGAGCAAGTACAGCATCTAGCACTGTGGTGAAAACTCAAAGTGCAGTGGACAGACCAAAAGAAGGGCAACAAACTAGCAATGTTGTGTGCCCACTGCAGATTGCAGCTAGTGTTGATGTGCTGGAAAAGTGGAAATATGCAAGTAGACATTCCTGATGTCCACAGAGGTTAGAAAGTCACCCAGATGAATGGAAGCAATGACTGGCCTGGAGTATTTCATGCAGAATTTTTGTGCTTGGAGAACGGTGTTGAAAAACTTTAAAACAACTCAGCGTCCTTAGCTAAATGTGCAAAAGTAACAGTTGCTGTAGGAAATTCAGAAACAGACTCTGGAGTATCGCGTGGAAGAATGCTTGTGACTTCTGAGTCTGCTATAATGCCATAAAATTTGTTTCCATAAAGACTGCCACTGCGGCAGAAAATCCCCCCTGGATAGTACTGAGAAGTGGGGTGCACCTGAGGGAGCTGAGGAAGGCCCTGAGGAGTGTGTGGACTCAAGTAGGGTACAGTGATCTGGGCTATTGGTGTCAGGCGTTAAGGAAGGAGCACTACTACCGGGTTTCCCTGAAAATAAGACCTACCCCGAAAGTAAGACCTAGTTCGGTGGTAGGTCTTATATTACAGAAATCCACTAGGTCTTACTTTCGGGGTAGCTGCACATAAACTGAATTTTAAATGTAAAGACTGGCCGCAGCTTCCGCCCCGCCCACAGGACCGCCCACACGCCAGCCGTTGCTCCCGCCTACACGCCCGACGGCCGCAGCTCCCGCCCACACGGCCGCATGCACGATGGAAGCGGAATATCATACACCGGCAACAGCACGCCGCCTTCCGGGACCTCGTCCAGTCCTCCCCCAGCCAGGTAAGACATCCCCTGAAAATAAGACAGTGTCTTTTTTCGTGCAAAAAAATAAAAAATAAGACAGTGTCTTATTTTCGGGGAAACACGGTAGCTTCACGTGGATCGAGAGCTGGAAAAGCACACTGGACCACTTGCCTTGCGCTTATTAATTGCCATACTGTGTATGCACAAGGAGGAAACACCAAATGGGTACCCACCAACCACTGCCAATGCAGGAGGGGTTAAATTTCTGCCTGTGACCAGGTTACTGTAAGGCAGCAGCAAGGAGGGTATATCCCCAGACCTTGTAAGGAGCTGTCTGGGATCTTGCAGGCAGAGCACAGGAAATGCAGCGTGGTGCACCCAGACAATTGCATGTATTGCAGATAGTTCACATGGTACACAAAGTGTCTGGAAGAGTGCCCCAGCAGAGGACAACGACCGCATGTTACATTACAGCCTGGCCCTTCTTCCTCACAGCAGGGTCCTGATATGGCAATAAGTCGATCCGGATCTCTGAATCCGTGCTGACACTGTCCTTCCTTCTGGAGGGTGGCTACTCTTGTTCCCCATGGTCCCTGTGTGTGTTGTTCCCCATGGTCCCTGTGTGTGTTGTAAAGTAGCCACCACTCCAATGAGCTTGGAGCGCTGGCTACTTTACAACACACAGGGATCATGGGGAATAAAAGTAGTCACCCTCCAGAAGGAAGTGCAGTGTCAGTATAAATTCAGAGATGGAGGATCTACAGCCGAGTGATACACATATAAGAAACATTTTTGTTCATAGTAAAAAAGGTACTTCAATGTATTTTTAAGAGCTAACTCCTGAGTTTAGTGTCACTTTAATTATGAAGGCGGCCTCTGATGGGGACAGCCGATGTAAGCGGGCACTCTGATGGGGACAGCTAATTATTAGTTGCCCCTATTGGAGTTCCCCCTTACATTCATACCAGATGCCTTAGACCTGCCCTGGCCACTTTTTACAGCGCAGCCCCGACACTAGACAAGGCAATTTGTCCCACCACCCACCACCCACCACCACCACCACCACCACCACCACCACCACCACCACCATGTTGTGTTTCTTAAAAAAAACAAACCAACGTACTGTATGCAGGCCGCAACTGCATCACACTGCGCTATCCACATAGAACATAATGAAATGTCACTCATGACATTTCAATAAAGTCCTAACAAAAAAAGAAAAATAAACAGTGCGATGCGCCTGGGAACAGAGACCAGCAGCTGTGTGTTGTAGTGCAGGTGTGCATGCAGCCTAAATGGCAGATCACGGTGCAGACTCGGACCAAGTGACTGTTCCGTCTGGACCTGCATTTCAGGCCTTGGCTTGAAGGACATTTTTCTCACCGGATCTCCTTGAATTTTAATTCACTACCCCTGTTATAGTGTATAAATTCAGGCCCTGGGCTCTAGGAAAACAAGACTTGTACAGTAGAAAACAGCAGGTTGAACCTGGCCCATGGTTTTCTGCAGCATAGACACAAAGCATATGTAGTCTGGGGGCTTCAGCAGCCATTCTGATGTGTGGCACTTGTGGTATGTCCTTCTGCCTTTAATGAGGTTGGGCTACCTCCTGGTGAATCTGCACCCAATTCACCCTTTGCTGTATATGCCCCAAGATGGAGGCTCTCATAGATTACAGTTAGGACCAAACTACACAGAGGTGCCTTCACCTTTTTAGACAGTGTAATTTATTTTATTACATTTGATGAACAAGAGTGATTTGTGTAAGGTGTTCACTCACCTGTGCAGCCTCTGATATCCCAACCTGAAACCAACATATACATACACACATACGCCTGAGGACAACTGTGATATACATGATACAGACCTGAGGTGTGCCATGGTCCGGGGGGACAGTAATGCCAATAAGGGGGCATACTCCGTGTATAGAATGAATCTGAGTATGTGTGCGAGAGGGAAGGTTCAGACGAAAAGTGCACGTCCCTGTTGCCTCGGCCTGCCCTCTTGTACGTGGTGGCTATATATGCTATGTTACTGGGATTGGCAGTCGTATGTCGGGACCGGAACATGCTAAACGCATTCCAAGCTACTTTGTAGGCTTTGCCCGTGTTGGCGGCAAGGGAATCGTCAATAAGTTTGGCAGCATCACGGTGATACCTCTCTAATCCAATACTAACAGCTGGTAATCCGGCACCGGTGTGGGAACCACATCCGCATCTGGTGTCAGTAGGAAAAAATCCTGAAATTGTAACCGAGTACGCCGTTGCGTGCCCGCGGTACCTTCTCTGCTGACAATGTGCCGGAAATGACGAAACGCTGACCCGGAAATGATGAAGAAACCCGCAGCCGGACTCTGGAGAATGACGTGACGAAGTTGAGACGAAAAGCGCACGTCCCTGTTGCCTCGGCCTGCCCTCTTTTGTACGTGGTGGGCGCGTGAACCCCTCCCACAAATCCCGGCTAACAAGTTAGCCATCCCACTTATCATATTTTCGTTCAGTCCGTTATCTTTAGTATTGCTTATGCCAGAAAAATAACATTTCTAAAACATCACTGTTTAAAACAAGATATCCTAAATGGAAGATATATTTGTTTTATTTTTTAAGGCTATTTGCTTTAAGGACTTGCCGATCTTCCTTTTAAGCAGTCCCTCCAATGCTGGCGCCGGTCTCTGATCCAACGCAGATTCCCATTTCTTCCTGTTCCACAGCATCTGTCTGGCGTGCACACTCAGGGCTGCATGCATTGACTCAAGTCTCTCCTCTTCTCCCCCCGCTTTGATCTCCACTGCACATGCGCCCGCACATATCCTGCTGCACGACTAATCGGGAGAAGCTGATTTGCTAGCAGTAGATACACGTAAAAAAAAAAAAAAGGCGATTGCTGCAAGGACAACTACATTGTAGGTGAGATTAGAGGGAATGTCGCCAATGGATTCACATGCTGGTTTCCGAACTGCGCAGAGAGAACCAGATTTAGGACCCAGTGTCAGAGCAAAATGGATGTGGAGAGGTGCACTTGAGACCCCCTCTACAAAAAGGCCTTTATCAAATAGGGAGGGGACAGTGGCCTCCAAAAACAGAATAGAACAATGAACAACATGACAAAAGTCTGTGGGCTTGAAGTTCTGAGACTCACGAAGTATGCCTTCTATGCCCGATGATAGACGTTTGGGAGAAGTAGATGTTCATAGCTTTTAGTATCATAGGACTTGCAGATTCAAATGTGCCCCATTCCCTCAGAACTTGGGCTCAAACAACTAAGCTGTTAAAGCCAGAGGCCACAAAGCCGGATGGGAAATCAGGCTTTGGGACAGAACAATCTGGCAGAGCCCATGGGGCATTTGCAAGGAGTCTTACCAAGTTGATATACCATATCCATCTGAAGTAGATGATCAGAAGAATGCCCTCCCATCCTGATCCTGCAAGACATTTTCAGGAGAGTAAAGCCATAGATTAGTGTTTATGGATTCTATAGAGCCACCAGAGAATCCATTGCTTCTGCTAGAGAATACCAGTGCCTGGGAGGAAAACCTACCCTTTTTTTTTCTTTCACCCTGGAGGTTTAGATCCAGTACCCCCCCCACGACACAGGTCCTGAAACACCCAGACAGGTGGCCCTTTCCCCTCGTCTAAATGTTGCTGACTGAAGAAATCTATCTGCGACTAGTCTATGCCTGGAGTGTACATGGCTGGAACTGACGTGAATCTGTGTGCTGGAGTGCTGATGACATCTGCATTTGCTAGACCCGAGATCAATGACACAAAGCTCCAGCAGTCGTGTATAGAAGCGTCTTCATTGAAGAATAGAAAAAAAAAAAAAGGTGCTAGAAAAAATAAGTTTGTCTAAGACAACAGAGCTTACGGAAAGACACCCATCCTCCTAGGACACTAGCAACAAACGGAGGCATGCTGGTTTCTACCTGGGCTGGCCTACAGATTTTTGTTTGCCAGATGTGGGTGGCGGAATAACCAAAAGGTTAAAGACTTCCCGTGTCCCTCAGTGGAGGAGAAAGAAAAAACCTTTTGAAATGCTTTACCAGTAATGAATGGCCTAACGTAACGCCATTTTAAACTTTTAATAGTGACAGTCCTTCCCAAGAGCAGACAATACACCTACTACTACTTTTATTTGTCAGAATGTACTCTGTGCCAGTCTGATTTACCTTCACATTGGTATTAGAGTCCAACATTCCCTAAATTGATGGTCACACCCCCCCCTTCCCCCTGTCCAATGAGAACCTTTACTGGACATAGAGACACTTCATAGATTAAAAAATGGCATTAGGCAGGCAAGTGGCAGATTCAGGCAGCAGGTGGAACTACAGACTTTTCACAGGTTTACCGGGCCAACTTAATAAAGCAGCTCTGGATTGAACTGAAAAAATGCAATACTGATTAGCAGGACCATTCTGTAAGGTGACCAATGCTGAGGAATTAGCCACGTACAGATCAACATTGCTGTTCAGGCAGAGCTTCTGATTGGCCAACTCTGCCTAAACATAACTCCCCCAAGCCTTTAACAGAAAAAAACATGCAATGACAATGGATAGCTAACCAGCCACCAGCAGGGATCCAGGATTCCAGGTAAGATCTTGCTCTGTACAACATCCGTTCCATCTGGCATGAAACTGTCAACTTGTGCTGGTGTACTATTTAGGCGAATATCCTTTTAAGCAACCAATGTATTCTCACAAATAAAATAAAAAAGACCAACAATTAGAATGTATCTGTTGTTCACCGTACTTTATTGTACAATTTCCTCTATACAAAAGGCTATTTACAAAACACATTTAAGATTTTATAGTACAGTTCTATATGCCACATCTTGCCCTAAGTATAAAAAATATATATATTTGAATTACTTTTAAAATATTCCAGTTCCAGGAAAATGGTTTCCGATAGGCAAAGCAAAGGTTGACACCACCAGCTGGATGGCTTGCAAAGGATCCACAATCTCTCTCATATTATCTTTTCTTAGCACCCAGTCAGGTTTGATTCTGGAAAGAGAAATATGAAATTCAACTTACATGATTAGGATGGTAGATAAATGTAAGCTCCATATTGTGCATACTCCGTATATGTACAGTACTGAAACACTGACATCTGGAGTAGGAAGCGAGGCCCCACCATGTAAGTAGACAGGCGCAGGATTATTCCAGATACTATGCGGCATTATTCCACAAGTTGCTGGGCCACTCAAATGAGGTTTTAAATGGACTGTTCTTTTCTTTGACGTCTCACTCACAACTGCTGTGACATTAAAAACTCTCCAATTTGTTTGCATGACCAAAGCAATTGTTTTATGAAGCCATCAGTTGGAACAAGCGAGGTTTTACAAATTAAAAGTTAGGTGTCAGGCAAACGGCTATGAAAACAAATGAAGATTGTACCAAGGGAATATGACGGCTACCATTGCTCGCCTTCCTTTGTGGACAATGCAAGATGCTTTACCATCATGCTTATTTTTTTCTTTTAGATTTGCATGCTTGTTCCAGATCAGTGACTCAGACAACTAGGAATTAAAGTCAGCAATGGCAGCCTATGAAGTTCTCTCAGTACAGGTTTCCTTAACTTTATTGGGCCAGTGTTGTGACCCAGACACACGTACCAGAGAGCAAAGCCATTGTACATCCTGTTCTCCACTGCAGTAAAGCAAAACAACTTGGGCACACCAACCCAATTGCAGCCTAAACACTGAAGGGGAATCATAACATTGCTGAGGTTATCACTCTGATACTGGGAGCTTGCTGACAGAAGACTAAGAACGGTGTAAAAACTGTGAACCTCACAGTGCTCATCCGCCCTCTTCCAGTCTGAATTACGTTGTGCAGAAGATTAAAAGAAGAACTATGGCCTAATCCTTTTTGGCCATAGTTCTCTTCAGGGTCACAGAAGGAGATATACTAATGTCCTCCGTTGACCAAAAACTCAGTATATAGCAGGGTAATTCCGGCTATATGCTGAGAGTGCAGAGCCGTGCCACAGCCGGGACGGATCCTGACAATACTGTCGAGATCCACCCAGCTGACTGATTGGCAGCTGGCTGTGCCCATCTAGAAGCAGAGGCAGCTGTGACCACCCCCTCCCCTATCTGTTCTGGAGGAAGAGAGAGAGGGGGGATCCCTGCGGGCAGGAGTGACTGACAAGTCATCGCTCTCTGCAGGGAGAGGATCGTGAAGTCAGCAAATCGTCGCCGGTGTGTGTTCGCTGAATTCCCGATCAATAGAGCCGACCTGTGACAGCTTCAATGTCACAGGTCGGCTTGAATTATGGGAATGAGTGTTTTTCACCCACACCATAACCCTCCTTTAAGGAAGACTCATTTTAAGAGTTTTCAGGCAGGTTCTGATGAAAGGGGTTTGACCTCTGAGACGCATCAAACGGAGGAAGACCAGTGTTCAGATGGCTTCGGCTGAAAGCACTTCCATTTTTCCTTTGTCCATTTTGATCTTCCTGAGATCGCCTCATTCAATGCTTGTTTTTAACAGTCGTTTGGAAGTACATTTCCAGCTGTATTAAATCTGTTTTACACTATGGAGGCGCTCCTTCTGCTTTGTTCCTTCTAGATCATCTGTGTGCCCTGTCTGTGAGGAGCTGCCCCAGATTGTTTGAAGCTGGGTTGAGAGTTGTCACGTCTTTTGGCGCCAGTGTTTTTTCCACTTAGTTTGCAGGAGTATACACTGGATTAAATATATTTTACATACAACATATTGTATATTAATATATCACTAGATTATATGATACGTTTTAGCTGCGTCTTGGTCGCAAGAGAACCGACTATTACATACCAACCAACTGATTTTACAAAGTAATGACGAGCAACTTTATCTGACTGTATGCTGTGTGGCCATCCAAAAAGTTTTGATTAGAGAGAGAACTTTCTTTTAGAGCTGTAGCCTGCATGTGGAATTTTCCTAAAGTAGAACAGATGTATATATAATGACAGTACTCTGCACCGGCGTAATAAATCAAAGTTTGTACCTGGATACGATTCTTGTGTGGAATGGTGTGCTCTGTGAAGATGTATTGCCATGAACTCTAGAACTGTTCATGAGCTGTTTGCTGACATTGCGCGCTGCATCCATTTTGTGCTTCCGTGATATCAGGCGGTATATGCCGGAGATCCGATCCATTGCCTTAGGAATAGAGCGAATTTCCTATGGAGAAGAAACACTTAGTTCTAAACTGCCTCAAAACAGCAGAATGAAGATGAATTACTGTAGCAATATAATAACTCAAAAAAGACAAACATTCATTAATACAGCACAGCTGACAACCTACGAACAATTGCTGCTCATTCAGACCTCCGCATTTTTCTTTGTTATGGGGTGTTTTTAATGCGCTTTACACACAGTGCCATTCATCACTATGGAAACAAGTATAACCCCCCAAAAATGAAATAGTATGGATGACAAATATGGCAATTACACATAAAAGCACAATACAGCGTCTGTCTATAGCTGGTACAGTACAGTTTCAAAGAGGAGGATTGTTATACACAAAACAACTTGCGATTGTCACTTATGTCTTATTAGCTTTTCCTAGCCAATTACATTATGTATACTGTATGTATATACTGTATGTATAGCCAAAACGTATTTTTTTTCTCCTTTTCCGGCTAGGGTAGCAAAGGATAAATCCTGTCAGTGTTTTTTTTTTTTTTCTGTGAACCCCATTAGGGAGATTTTCCTTAAACTTCCTGTCCTGAAAATGCAACAGAAAGCAAGTCGAAATCCCCTCTTAGACAGCCATCACCAAACAAAAAAAGTGTCCCCATTGCAGAATTATCCATTAAAAAAAGGAGAACTATGGGGTTTAGGGCTTTTCCCCATAGTTCTCCTAAGGGTAACAGGCGGACACAAACTAGCGTCCTCCCGTCACCCTAGGCTCAGTATACCGCGAGCTAATGCTCGCGGTATACTGAGACGCCGCAGCTGAAGTGGATCCCGACAATTATGTCTGGATCCGCCCAGCTGCGCGAGTGACAGCTGGCTCTGCCTACCTAGAGGCAGACCCAGCTTTACCCGCCCCCTCCCCCATCCGTTCTGCCAGTCAGCGCTGGAAGATCGGGGCGGGGATGGGGGAATCCAGGCCCTCCCCCTGTCACGGCAGAGAGCCGTGACAGAATCGAGAAGTGAGTGAATGCCGGTATGTGTTCGCTCACCTCCCGATCTACTGAGCCGACCTGTGACAGTCTCATTGTCACAGGTCGGCTAGAACTATGAGGTGAGTGAAAAGCACTCACCTCATAGTTCTCCTTTAAGTCTTTTCCTGGTGACAACTACATTTGTGAATTTCCCCTCACTTTCTAGCACTGAATACTGAAAAATGGCCTGGATGGGAAGGGGGTTTAACACCGCGGATGTCAACTGGTTAAACTTGTCCTGATGGCCATTGGCAGAGTACATCTCCCCAGCAGGGATAGACCGCAATAAAAATAAATATACTAATGACAGGGGATCTAACCCTTCCCTACTATACCCCCACCAAAAAAAGTTGGTAATGCATACACTTTAATACGACAAAGAAAGACTGAAAGCATTAGAGAAGCAAGAGACTGAAGAGAAAGCAAGAGATGACAGAACAGTCTTCAGGAGGTGTAGGCAACCACGGCATTCCAGTGAAAATACAGATCCTCGAGGCATTGCAGACTGCCTGTGGTTGTCGGAGGCATGATGAGATTCACGGTCTCACCACACCTGGAGTGCTAAGGTTGCCTACCCCTTGGTCTATAGGAATATCAAAAGACAAGAGTAAACGAGAAAAGGAAGATTCAGGAAATAAATCCCAATGAGGAGGAGAGTTCACACTCACAAGCTGGCCATACACATTATAATTATCCTTCGATTTCTTACATCCCGTCATCGAACCCTTTCCTTCGTTTCCCACTCCTATACCCCATCATGAGCAGACCAATGTGGAATTCCATTATCGATTGTTAGCAATACTAACGGGCCAAATTTTGCTGATCGACAAAGGATTTCCGCTTGCGCATGTGCAGTGTTCATGTTGCGATTTTTTCCATATGAAAACGCCACTAATCCATCCATTCTCGTAGGATTGGAAAAAAGTTTTCCAGCCTGACCGATTGAGGCAATTCGGCCACAAGTACAGTAATTGCCATCATGCACTTCCCATTAACTGGCCAATTATCGTACCAAAATCCGATTGTGTTGGATTTCCGAACGGCAATCGCAAGGTGTATGGGCACCTTAAGATGGAATAGCTAAATCAACTGTCACTTATGTTATTCATTGAAAACAACGACATTTACAGTGACCCGTGCTAATCAAGAATGGCAAAATCCTGAGAAATGGTAATACTAAACAGTCTAATAAAAGATCAGATAAGGCTTTGGCCTTCTTCATGCTCATCAGAGCACAGTTCAGATGCTGCTTATAAATCATGTTCGACATTCACAAACAAATGAAAAAAAATCAGGCACCAGCTAAGAAAACTGTTGCTGGTAAAACTGAAAATACATAACAGAAGTGAGGACACCTACCTGAGCTCTCTGGGAGTCCAGGCCAAAGATGGCCAAGAGACAACAGGTCTTGGTAAATATACTTCCCCCTTTCTCTGGTACTTTGTCTCCAGGCTTTTCTCTGTAGATCTGCATCAAGTCCAGAAGAACTTCAACAGAATCCTCCACCTCATACACAGCAGACACGGTCTTCTCATACTGCAATTCAATACAGAAACAGAGTGTGAGATGTAGATACATGGAAAGGGAAGCCATCAGGAAGAGGTTGTGGAGGATTTATAGCCAGATTTGGTTTTAGATGTAAAAAAAAAGAAAACATGGATGTGTTTGAATACCTTGTCACATGTGAGGGTACTATATAGCAGTGTAGTGGAATGCACCTTTATTCAGATTCAGGTCCCTTTAACTTAACTTCCCACAATCCTCTGGGCTCCCAGCTTCCCCTGAGCTCCTGGACATGCCCATGGGATATAAATGCCAGCTCCTCCCAGCTTTCTGTGCTCAGAGAGACCGTCCCTGATGTGGACAGCAGTGACTGGGCAAGTGAGCTGTCCACAGGTTCTGGGTCCTCCCCTGTTAAGTCTGGTGTGCGGGCCACCAGCAGTGAGCACAGGAGTACGCAGCATCTGTCCAAGCCCCAGTCACTGGAGAGGACTCTGTTACAGTCCATTTGGAGAAGCTGTCCATGCAGTGGGGTGGCCCTATCTACAGCCACCAGAACCTCCTGACAGAAGCCAGCAGCAGCAGTGCCAGTGTGAATGCTGTGCCAGCAGAAGATCCACTCAGCTAACAGTTTGTTGAAGGAACGATTGCTATCTGGGACACTTGAGATTCTGTATCTCCATATTCTCTGATTAAACTGAACTCAGAATACTCTGCCGCCATCTAGTGGCCATTTTCAGAGCTGCCATAGAATCGTTTTCATATGTTCTCCCAAGCCCGTTTCCCTTATTGTTGATATTAATGCTCTGTATTGCAAGCCCGTTTATTTGATTCCCCTGTGCAATCTATGTTGATTTTTATCGTTAAGTAAAGTAGAAATTGCACATCACCACTGGTCTGATCGTTTGGCTGATACCGTTACACAACAGCAGCATTGTGATATGCTGCTCAAGGGGAATGAGCATTGTTGGAGTATTGAGAAGGTGTTGTGTCAGACGAAGGGAGATCTGGACTGCTGCAATCTGTGTGAAAGCAGCGATACGGCACTCCAGTGTGCTCCCAACACAAGAGTTTACTAGTGTTAAGCAATTCTGTCCAGCTTGAAGGGGGAAGAAAAAAACAAACAAAAATAAAAACAAAAAAGCCAAATAGCTGGGATGTAGGGACTTTTGGCAGATAAGACTTGCAAAGTCTCTTCTGCCATGCAAATTGTTCCTTTCCACCCCAGTGATTTTTATTTTGTGTACGCTATAAGGCACGTCTCCAAGATGCCATGAATTGGCCGGGTATCAGGGAGAAAGTACCTCCTATGCACACGTGCAGGACTTACATCTTCGTTGGCCATCTAACAGCCAAAAAGGACTTCCAAGAACCTGACATTATTGCCGGCGCATATGGCGGTGGTGGGCAACAGTGCCAAGGACCAAAGACTGATCTATTAGTGCTGGAGAAAGGTACATGCGTAAGGCAAGTGTGCACCGATGTGTAAATATGCTGAGCATACTTGCACATTAGGGCAAAAACAAAAATTACAACGCGGTTGGCATCCGCTTTTTATATAAATCATATGTATATCTTAATTGCATAAAAATGGTTTGCTACGCCAAGCCTATACACTATACACACACAGAAATATTGTATTGTTACATATTCACGCACTGCACCATGGTTGTCCTTTACTGCTGATGATTCTTAGTGCTACTCTACCACTGCGGTATGACTGAAAACAATGCCTAATCTCTTCCAGTAGAAGGTTATAAATAGTGTATGCAGTATAATAATGACGACACTATGGTATACGTATACAATAAAACTCGAAATGTGTACTCCCTGAATATACATCAGCATGCGTCCTAAAACACAACTCATTTATAAAGAGACGACATAACTATGTACCTTGGTCAGGTTGAGCAGAATCTGTATAGACAGTCTGATCACTTCCATACAGGGGATACTCCTGTTACAGCTACGGATCAGAGTGAAAATGATCTTCACTGCTCCGCTCTGTGCCATGTTCTCACAGCAAAGAGAAGACAGTCTGGTGGCAGCTTCTACAAGAGGAAGAGACACGTATGAGGTGTTTGTGTACTGCAGACCAATTATGAATATGTCAGACAAGGTACATTTATATCCATGTGTTCGCACCAACCGACATCATACAAAGAAATAGACTGGGGAATGCAAAAAGGTCAAAAGAAAAGAAGAGTGTTCTTCACAGAAACATGGAGGCTGCCTTTGCCAACCACTCCTGAAAATACAAGTTGTCTGGCTGTCAAGCTAACTCTTGCTTCAACAGCGAGTCCGTAGACCAGAATGAACATGTCAATCTAAGGGCCCGCTCAGACCTCCCCAGTGCTTTGTGGGAAGATGTATATTAACACATTGCACGCATTAACACCTTGTGGTGCTCTGTGGAAATGAGGTGCATTGTGGGTACTGTGTGCTGTAGGCAGCTTGTGCATTGCATACACATTACAACGATTATCTAACAGGTATTGTGCTGGAAATTGCATCAGAGATGCAACAAATGAGGACTTTTCCAAAAGCACTGCACCACACCTAAATGTGCAGATATGAACACAGCCTAAGAAAAAAAACATCACATACAGGCAGTGGAAGGCAAAATTCAGTTTTCACTACCAAATATGTGATTCCAGCTCTCTTAGGAATGAATCAGCAAGCCATCTACATGTTGACAAGTCATTCATGTCTAGTTGCTGGGTAGTGACGAAAGTCTGCTTTACCAATTTTGGCATATTAACCAGGATGCCATCTAGCTGATGCCATCTACAAAACAGTTGCAATGTATGCATGTATGTATATACACACATAATATTTTAGACTTATGGGGAGGATTGGGTTGGGGCAGGGATGCATATTTACCTTTTACCTATAGAAACTACACTTACGCCTAATTATTCCAAACAAAAACAGAAAAACAGCCGACTGCTTCACATTTTAAAAGCTTAAATCTGGTGAAATGTGTCCTGTATGATCAAGTAGAGGAATATATTCTTACCAAGATGCTTCAGAGCCGCCAGGATGTAGGAGAAGTGCTTGTAGGAAAGCAGATAATTTAAGGCAACCAATGTTCGGTTACATAATTTATCTTCATCTTTGGTCTCCTCGCTTACTTTCCGCAGGCGATTACGCAAGGTTCGCAGTTTTTTGGTATCATGTGCTTTTCTCCATTGGTGGCCTCTCCAGAGAGCCTATGTGACATGAGAAAAAAAAAAAAAAAACACACTATAAAAATGTTGAAAATGTTATAAAATTAGAACACAAAATCTGTTACAAAATCCTTAAAAAGAAACCAGGAATAATTCTACATGACCTCGGGTGGATCATCAGGCATTACTTTTATTATAATGGCTAGTAAATAACCCCGACAAGTGATGATATATTGCATCAGTGGGCCATGTACTAATTAGCCTAAATAAAAAGAAATTTCGCACCTTTGTGAAGGGAGCTTTTAGAAAGGTCATTTATGTAAAGGGGCATGATCAAGAAATTAACAGCCACATAAGAGCTTTGTAAATGGAGTCTATGGTACCTGAACATGCAGGAGTTGACACCCACATATAGTGATAGCTGGTTCATCATTAATGCCGGTGTTAAAGTAACTAAAGTCAAAACTTTTTTTTTCCATAGTTTTGAAAAAAGTAGCAAAATGTTTGAAACCCATTAAGTTATATTGTTGTCCCACGGAGGGGATTTTCCTTCACTTCCTGTTGCAGGGACATAACAGGAAGTCAGTGAGAGAATGTATGAACTGATAGGTGTGATGCTTGGATTTAGTCCAATTTAGATCATGCAAGATTAGTCTTGGTGTCTGAGAACATGGGGGGG
>NW_017307027.1:705293-708435 GCF_000935625.1 Nanorana parkeri | reverse complement strand
GTTGTGCAGAAGACAGGGGGGGGGGGGGGGAAGAGATGGGAGGGATCTGTGCCCCTCAAAAGGACTCAAAGAAAAGATTTTACGGAGAGTACAAAAATCCTATTTTGTTTATCGTCCATTCAGGAACACAGGAATTCTTTTACTGCTGGGATGTCTAAAAGCAGCCCAACAGAGGGGTGAGCAAAACAGCAACAGGCCTAAGAAAGAGCAGTAGAAACCGGCAGACTGCCAGCACCTTAAATGAGCCGCCTGAAGGAGACAGTTCCAGAAGCTGGCATCAGATGAGGCCTTAAGGTGCCCATACATTGCACGATTCTCGTACGAGAATGGCGGGAAATCCCGCGATCGTACAAGAATCGTGCAGTGTATGGAAGGCGTGCGACCATTCCTACTGTACGGTCGCACGACTTTTGTATTTCGAGCATGTTGGAAAACCAGCCGAGAATCGTACCATTTTCGGCTGGTTTTTAACATGATCGAGAGACAACTGCCGAACGTGCCGGTGTGCGCACGCGCACACTGCCCATTCAGCATTGCAGTCATCGGAAGCCCGCCCCTCAGGGGGGCGGGCTTGCGCTGATCGCAAGTACGATCTGCCTGTCCAAGATGGGCAGATCGTACGTTTTTTTAAAAGTACTTTACAACCCTCGCAAGACAAAAGTAGAGTGTATGGGCACCTTAAAGATCACCTGGTAAAAGATAGAAAATCAAAACAGAAAATCAGGTGGTAGCTTCGCAAACCGGAATGGTTGCACAATGCTGAAGGTCGCATGATGCTTAAAAACAAGAAGCACCCACAGGTCTAAGATTGCACTTTGACAGGGAAAGGTGGAACCTGATCCTTAAAAAGAGAACTATGGGGTCAGTGTTTTTCCCCATACTTCTCTCAAGGGTCACGTGAGGACATATACTATCATCCTCCCGTGACCCAAAGCTCAGTATATCGCAAGCTACAGCTCGCGGTATACTGAGACCACCGCAGCCGGGACGGATCCTGACAATACTGTTGAGATCCACCCAGCTGGCTGATTGGCTGCTGGCTCTGCTTATCTAGAGGCAGAGCCAGCTGTACCCACCCCTCCGTTCCTCCAGTCAGCGCTGGAGGATCGGGGGGGGGGGGGGGGGGGGTGTGGAATCCCTTCAGAGAGCCATTACTGACAGTCACAAACGGGACAGTTTTAATATTCTATAATCATGAAAAAGATCATTTTTATGACAATATATAGTAGATGTGTACAGCAGAAAGTTTTGGCCAAAATGAATTAATTGGCTGTGTTGGAGGCAACGAGCCTCCGAATCCAAAACTGCATATTAAAAGAAGAACAGGATGTAGGACGTGAAGTCCGGCTGCAGTTGCATTCGTCTTAACATTTATATTAATGCAGCCGGCAGGTCTCATTAAGGCGACGCACAGACTCAGAGCGCACTCCTAAGAAGGAAAACGGTAGGAGATGACATTTTTCAAATAAAAAATAAATAAATAAATATATGTCAGGTCGAAACTGAAGCAAAAAATAATAATTCTAACCTTTTTACATTTTTTTAAAAATTACTTTTTTAGATTTTATGATAAAAGAAAGAAAATTACGTTGTAGGGTTATCATCCAACCATTCAAAATATATCCTGCATGTGATTTATGAACTCACCTAAAATGTAACAGACATTATTATGATGTGACATAGCAGGTAATTAAAAGTGTGGTTAGAAACCGAAAAACTGGCACATGGTCTTCCAAAAATAATTGTATTCCACATGCATCTGAACAAAACAACCGCGGATGCGTTTCTGTTGAGCAGAACATGTCAGCAGTTCTTTGTAAAGATGCATGTGGAATAAAATTGACTTCATGGAAGAGCATTGTGTACTGGTTTTGCAGTTTCTAAGATACGCACTCTGGAAGAGAGCTATCCGAACACTAAATGTGGATTACAAGGACGCATGACACGGATGAGCTGTGCGTTTCTAATTAAAGTGAGGTTACCTGGAATTTAACAATCCCGCAGGCCATTTTTGCTTGCTGCTTGCTCTGGAGGAAAACCCTCACACATCTCTGGATTGTAACAGCTGCCTTATTCCTGCGATGTATCCAGGACCGCACCAAACGCTGCACACAGATTACCTTCTCGCGTGTGCAAACAAACTGCCTGCGCTGTAATCTTGACCGATACCATCTCTGCAAAAGAAAATCACTTGTAAGCATCTAAATAAGGTGAGGTTAACAATCTGAAATTCACCAAAATGTTGGGACTAGATCTGAATGAAAAAAGCTGCAATACGTAGAGGGTGGTAGCGCTAGTCTTTGGTAGTATTACAGTCCCTCATGCAATAGGTCTGCTTTAATAAATGCAAGACTACCTCCTACAGCCAAAAGGAAAGTTTAACTCTGCGTCATGAAACATACCTGACCCATGTCTGACACCTGAGGTTGCCTAAACACTTCTCACAACTAAGACTTGAATTTGACTTGTAAATAGTGATATCTATGCGCTTGTTTCCAGTAAAGTGAGAGGCAATACGGCTATGACATTTCAATGTACATAGACGCTCTAAAAGGCAGCCATACCTGAATATAAATAACATGGTGAATTTGCATCTGTGCTTTCTTAAGAATGAGACGACTCCGGAACCATCTCTGAATCTTCACAGCGCACAGATGGTGATGAACAGCAGAAGCAAACCTCAGAAGCCGTCTTTCTGCGTTCCTTCTGGCGATCTGGAAAGAGGTTACAAGTCTGAATCAGAACACTAACAAAAAGGAACAAATGTTTCTGGATGTACAGTGTCAGTTTAAGCCGAATAAACCTAACATCTGGAATTCAGTAACAGTTTTTCTCGCTAAATATGTTGCGCACTAAATTGTGATAGAAAAATATGAAGCTGCATTTGGACTACAAAACACTTTGTATAACAGGAGAATTATGCGGCGAGTGAAAAATCAGCCTCATAGTTCTAGCCGATGTGTGACACTGAAACTGTCACAGGTCGGCTCAATAGATCGGGAAGTGAGTGAACACATACCGTCGCTCGCTCACTTCTCAATTTTTCCCTGCAGAGAGCTTTGACTGTCACTCACGGCCCCCTCAAGGATTCCCCCCCCCCTCTCCTGTCCGATCCTCCAGTGCTGGACTGGAGGAAAAGACA